>NW_026570971.1:24523563-24742966 GCF_026225935.1 Boleophthalmus pectinirostris | reverse complement strand
CTGTTGCGTGTGAAGCAGCATTTCAAATGTATGAAACAACAATAACAAATAAAGTTTGATTGATTGATTATGATACAAAAATAATTAATTTGTGCTGCCATAATCTTAACAAAATCTATTTTCAGACAGTTATAAAACATTATTTATTTCGTATTTTATTTAATTTGTATTATTATTATAAAAAAAAAAAAAATATATATATATATATATATATATATATATATATATATATATATATATATATATATATATATATATATATATTTATTTTTTTTTTATTCAATTATTTAATTTTATTTTAGGCACGCTTATAGGTCACGTGTTCTTCCGGCGGTCGGAGTTCATCAATATGGCGGCTGTCAGCCGATAGCACTTATGTCATTTTGCCATGCTTTAGATCAAATTTGACTTTATTAATCTGACTCACCGCTTTATTCGTGACCACATTTCAAAGGGGAGATGTTTCAAGCCATAGGCGGCAGGAGCCTCCAGGCAGCCCGGCTCTGCGCCCGGAAAAGAGCCGTTCTTGTGGAGACGGTCCGCGGCAGAAAGACTCGCAACGACCCGATAGCCAAGTCCAAAGAGGCACGAATCAAAACCCCTCCGCCCGTGGACCCGGTGGAGATGGTGGTCCTGAAAGAGAGATACTCCGAGTACCAACAGATTCTAAGTGCCCTTCGGTGAGTTAATAGCTTGTTATAATCTACAAAAATAAGACACATTAAATGAAGTCCTCATATTCCCATGCCCTTGTCATTTGGGTTCATCTTTGTGTTGTGTTACATCCTGCTTACTGTGTTTGACCCATGGACTGATTTGACTGATTTTATTCTTGAATACTTTTGTCAACGTAAAAATTTTATGTATCTGAAGACATTTCTGAATAATTTAACGTTAAATGGCATGTAACTCTAGTAAGTAGCTTTGCATTGGAGCTCTCGACGTTTAGAGTTGTTGACTATCCATTATTATTCCAATTAATCGCCGCAGCCCTACTCCAAAGTCAACTTAGAGTAGCGAACTTGTCATGCAAATGCAATGTCAGTAAAGAAAATAATCGATTTAAGCAGTGCTTGAGACGTCCAGGGATAAGTGATCACCCATTTGAATCAACCAATTTTCAGGCTGTATTATGCCAGTATGTTGGTACCGTTGCTATCTATTTAGAGTAGCTTTTGATGTTTAACTTTTGTCAATATAATTCACTGTTTTTATCTTTCATGTGTTATTTGCTTGTTGCTCTTTTGATGGTTACAATATAACGTTATGTTCTGTAAAGTGTCTTTGAGTACTCTGGAAAGCACTATATAAATAAAAGGTATTATTATTATTGTTATTATTGTTATTGTTATTATTAATATGGACAATATTAACTGAATTATCTCTTGATAGTATGGAATTCAAAGAGGAGGTGTTGAGGAAGAAGTATGAAGCTGAGACTGGAACTTTGGCTGAGGAGCGAGCACGGAAAGAGGCAGAGGAGCACCGTGCCCTGATGGACTGGAACAGAGAGGAAAACCAGCGCATGCTACAACTCAGGTCTGAGTTAACTGATGTTGTTAATGGGATTGTTATGTTATTTATGCTAAAAAGATGCCAAATTTTGTGCCAGTTTGAACCTTGTGGATAAGATCAGTAAATATGAAGATGATAATAACAACGATAAATCAGTTTAATACATCTGTAATCCAGTGGTGGGACGCAACAAATTAAAGTAAAGTACCGTACTTAAGTATAAATTTTAAGTGGAAGATCTTTTTTAAGATTAGCTTCTACATATGATGTAAAAAGCCTGTATCATCTCAATGTCCATAGCTAGCTTCTTAGCTAGCCTTTTGCACGGTCTCTATGGATATGAGAAAAAACTGTGGTTAATTTCGCACAATCCAATGAGTTCCTTGTGTTAATTCTCTCAAAATATTTCCTCTGAAGGGTTCTGTCACATTTGCTGTCGCATATGGTGTAAAAAACCTTTAGCAACTCAAATGTCTATAGCTACCTCCTTAGCTCTTTTGTGAGCCTCTTGTGCGGTCTCCATGGATACTGGAAAAAACAAACAGCTCCTTTCACAAAATCCAACAGTCTCTCATATGTGTGCTTTGAACTGTACATGCTGCACTTCTTAATTGGTTAAAATCCCATGATAGAATGTTAAATGACATGTTTAAAAAACTGCTCAGTGTGTGAGCCAGGTAACCACAGAAGCAGCCAAACACTCAGCTGCCATGACATATTGAGTACTGTACTTCATCTAACACTTAATCTGACAGCAAATGCTGCAGAACCACTGAATTCAGATGTTATGTTAATTTTAGCTCATATATTTAGTCAAATGCACAATTATAATTCATTGTTTTTGTTTTCAGGCTGCAGAGGGTTCAAATCGAGAAAGAGGAAGCAGAACGAAAACAGCTTGAAGCTGCTCTTGAACGGGAACAAAAACAGCAGGAATTTATCAAAATGAAGGAAGAGGAACTTTTACGCTTACAGGTAAAAAGACCTTCTAATCACCATATTAATTGCATACCATGTATTTGACATTTTAAATAAATAATTGTATTTTACTGTGTAGGAAGAGGCAAAACACTTCATCACAATGGAGAATTTGGATCAGCGAATTGAAGAAGCATTGGACAATCCCAAGAATTATAATTTTGCCATTGACAAAGAAGGACGGATTACTAAACAGACTGTGCTCAAGTGAAACCAATGGGTGTTTGTCATGGGGTTTTCAGTATCAGTTCAGTTCATTATTTTGACATGAACAATTTGTCCTCAGAGTCACCCACAAAAAAGGTAATTGGTTTAAAATGGTTCCTTCCATATGGTTACAGTATTTGCTTTAAAACATCCACATTTTTCAGAGGTCTCAAACTTGTCCAAACCTGTTTGTCCATCAACACACTTTTCCTGTGAGCTGTGCATCTTATGTATTTTGCTTTTATCATGGTTATATTTTGTAAATATATGTGATCATAATGACTAAATAGCTTTTCCATTGTGACTCGTTGTCATTTTTTACTCTTTATTTAAGTAGCCTACTCAATTGTTTATTATTTTATTTGGTTTTATTTAAGTATTATTAAATGAGCACTAACTAACTGTTACTACTTCTTCTGCTGCTGCTACTGCTACTACTACTACTATTACTACTAACACTATTACTACTGCTACTCGTGAAGCAGTAAGTTACTTATGGTTTTGAAATATATTTTTACCTCCGCCAAGGAGGTTATGTTTTTGCCGGTGTTTGTCTGTTTGTTTGTTTTTTTGTCTGTTAGCAACATAACTCAAAAAGTTATGGACCAATTTTGATGAAATTTTCAGGATTTGTTGGAAATGTGAAAAGGATGAACTGATTTCATTTTGGGGGTGATTCGGAAGAAATCCTGGATTCTGGATCACTTTGAAATTTTAGTTAACATTGTGGTAAATGGGGCCAAAAAATTTGTTTCTCAATATCTCGGTTAATTATTGACCAAACCCCATGAAATTTGACTCAGGGATGGACAATGGGATCCTCTTTCATATTCCAAAGGCTGATCCGGATCTGATCCAGAAGACTGATTTAATCGCAATTTATATAAAAAATGGGGGTAGTTCTTGGCGGAGGTCTGCGCTCTCTGAGTGCTTTTCTAGTTTATAAATAAATAATCAATAGTTGCCAAATATTTAAATGTCTATTTGTATTTAAAACTACAGTAGTATTTGTCACACAAAGTTCAAACCATGAAGGAACCATCATGTAATGAAGCATTTTGCATAGAACATTTCATCTATCCTTGTAGTGTGAGCTCTTTGTCTGTAGCGGGCGCAGTTCTCCCTCTGAGTCGGGTTTAGCGCATAGACTGTACACAGTCCAGCATGAGCAGGTGAAGATGTGGCTCATGTGTGACAACGTGCAGGTGTAATCCTCTTCATAGTGGCGCTGATGAGATAAAGATGATCAGGTTTAAAGACTTCAACAAACCAGACTAGGCTCAAAGAAGAAGGCTCACGAGTCTGCTACACACTCCACTAAATATAGGCCTGCTATAGAAAACTTCATCTATTCTATACAGAAAAATACGATAAATGTTTTAAATATATATAATAGCCCAGTCATAACAATCCAAGTTAACTTAAAACAAAGAAAAAATACAACAAGGGTAGTTGAGATCATTTTATTTTGTGAAGAATGTTACATCTGTTTTATATCATAACTGTATTTTAAATTGGTAGTTTTTCTAGACCATGAAACTTTATAAAACAAAAATAACTCTACAGCGGCTTCAAATTGACTTCAGAGCACCTTCATTTCAAATAAATACATACACAATTTATCAGTGGAGGAAAAATCACTAGAAATCAGATATTACAAAAACTGAACTGACAATTGTAAAACTCCATTGAGCAGTACTCTCATTCAAAACAACATGATAACAAAAAATTACTAATACTTTTGTTTTTTCTGTGTAAACATCTGACATTTTAAAGCCTTGATGAAACATTCAAACTCATGTACAGACTATTCACTAAAATCCTGTTGGAGACATTTTCATGGGTTTCTCCTTTCTGTGTATATAGGCACCATTTTGAGAGCTTTCCATCATTTTAATTGTCATTTGCTACAACAACAACAATGTTTTTTTAATCACACTGAAACCCGTGAATTGACTTAATAGCACTTGAATATTCAAGTATAAAATCTTACAAAATTCACCTTCTGCTGAGTTACTAAAACTAATGTTATTTCTGATTATGAAATCTGGTTGTTGGTCTGACCAGGGTATTTCTCAAACTTCTTCTCTGCTTCTTCACTGAAGGCATCACCTGAAAGCCAAAAAGAAAATGAATATTCACAAAAACACAATACTGATTCTTTGCAGTGACATTACGCTGGGGTAGATAGTCAGATAAGTTCAGGTAAGTCTGCAAACTCAAAAAGAAACACTAAATGGATTTAAACAACACATTTTCAGGAGCCTGTGATCAATACGTGTGTTCATGGTCCCGTTTAGGTGTCTGATTTTCAACAAAAAGATGAGAGGGACTATCTGAAAAACTGTTATCTAATGCTAGCTAGTTTGTGACTAATGTTATTTGCAATGCTCTTGTTCAACAGCACAAATCAGCTCTTTTGTTGTATCAGTTCTTTAAATTGTTGAACACCAGATGGTGTTAAAGCAAATTCAAGTCTAACTTGAGTAACAGAGCTTCAGACAGAGCAGTACCCTCAGGTAGCATCCTATCCCCAGGGAATGTAGATGACATCAGCTGCAGAGTTTTAATAGAAATGCATGGGCTAAAACAGAGGTGTATTATGTACCTGTGTGACAGTTGTGGAGCCAGATCCGATGTCCGTCATATTTACAGTTGCACTTCATGGCGTTGTTGGTGAAGTCGCTCTCTGCCACTTCATGATTTGGATTTATCACAATCTAAAAGAGAGTGTCCAGTTATATTTAGTTCATGATAATGTGATGTCCATGGCCATGTATAAACTGTGTGTGTGAAGAAAGAGAGAGTGAAATATGACTGTGTGATATTTTGATATTTGATTCTCTTGGCACATTCACTGTATTTATTGTTTTTTCTACTAATAATACCATTGCCTTTTAGTGAATATGCATCTGCATCAAACTACTGCGTTGTTAATCTATGTTTGTGTTCCTATTCATATAAACACAAAATAAATACAGAAATAATATTGTTTATGATGATGAAACAGATAGGCAATAATCGTTCATAGGACATTTTATATTATTGTAAGAATCGCCATAAATCACCAGAATGTGCAGAAAAAAGATACTTATCCATGATATTTTCTTCTAAATCATTATTGGTTTCACTTTCACTAACAAGTACAACACTATACCAGTTGTTTAAATATGGAACCTATTGATAATATTTAAAGTATCATTATTCATATTCATAAAATTTTTAAGCTCTGAGCAACTTTGATAATTATCATGATATAATTGTTAATTGCAATTTTCTTGACCATGATCATTGTGAGACACCAAATTTCCTGCCACCGGTAGAGGACAGCCAGGTATTCTATGGTAGAAATGGATCTGTCCCTCTGGTTTTGACTGACCTGTAGAATGTAGTTTCCAGGTTTGACGTCAGTGATGTCGATCCACTGACAGTCGATGTCGTGGCGGTACAAGTCCCAGCAGCCCACCGTGATGCCCTGGTCCCCAAAGTTAGCACACTCGTACCTCTTAGAAACGCCTAAAACAAACACATGCAAATGATGCTGTAATGATCTGATATTTTGTGTTCAGTTCAGAATTGACACCTTTTGTTGTTTTTGTAATTGTTAAAGGTGCATCGTGTAACTTTTCTGTTAGAGGGTCTGCTACCTGCTTTTCTTTGTATGTTGTATTTGTATGGCACTAAACCTTTCTATCGTCATGGAGAGCAATAAAACCACCTACAATTGAATAAATGTGAGGTGATGGTGATGGACCCTCAATTGAAAAGTTACACAGTGCCCCTTTAATGTAGGCTTAACTGCTTTTGTATGTGACTCTTGGCTGCTATGCCGACAAACTGATGTGGAGGTCCTACTGTCAGTTACTGGTCAGAAGGAGTCTGGCTCTGTTGAATTAAGACTACTGTTGTTTTGTGTTTGTTTTGGCGTGTGTTATAGCCTACAGTAGATATTATATTCAGAAAATAAACAAGAAAAACTTTGCTGTGTCCTCGCTCTGGAAAGCTGCAGTACTATAAACATTTTCTTCATCACTTTTTCATCTATCTGCTATATATCACTGTTTAATACAGTGTAACTGTGTTTCTCACCTTCTTGGCAGTCTGTGTCCTCCAGGCAGAAGCTGGCTTTGTGTCCCTCTGCCACTTTGGTGCCGTTGGAGTTTAACAGGTCATAGTGAGTGAAGATGTCCATGCTGTGGTAGTGACTATTCAGCACAAAGAATGGCATAATTTGTTAAAAAGAACAAGACTGATCTAATTACATGTAAACAGGACACTACAGTATGATAAACCAATGATATTTTTTTCCATTATTTTCAAGCTAACCACTATTGTCCAGCAAATAACAGGGTCACAAGTTTGGGATCACAAGTTTTCTTCATCTCAAACACTATACCACTTTTTAGGCCTATAGTGTTTATGATCTAATACTGTTTATTGTGCACTGACTTTTTGATATTATGCAGTCACCAACCACCGGCTTTAACACCAACCAAACATTTCCTGATATAAACAGTTTGATGAGATGTGTAGTTGTACCCGTGACAGGCGTGCCAGACCCATGAGTGGCGCCCTGCTTTGGGTCTGAAGTCAGCTCGGCCGATGTTGTGAATCTGTGAGGAGAAGCGCAGCAGCCGTCTATGTCCATACGGCCAGTTTGCTTTTGCAGCAGTTTTAGACAGACAGTCCTCCTCAGCTGCACAGTACAACATGTGCAGAGGCCGATCCTCTATGTACACAGTCTGCTGCACCAGGGGGGCATTCAGGATCAGGTCAGATGCCGCTGAGAGGGGATAAAGGGGAGGATAAGAGTGGATGTATTCATAGATTTTTTACGTTACCTTTTTTTCACCCAATAGTCTGTAAAAGAGGGCACTTGTCTATTCTTCATAAAAACAAGTAAGGAACAATTTTTTCATGTCTTGGGCAACGAAAAATAAATGTTTGAACTTTTTTACCACAATTGGTGTGGACCTTTGGTTCTGGAAGCAAAATATAATGATGCTTTACAAAGACTATTCACTATGGAGTAAAAATGGCTCAAAAACAAATATATTCAATTAAAACAAATGATAAAAATCTTGAAAATACAAATGGCAAATTCTGTCTTGTTTTATCATCAAGAGTACAGCTTAGCTTATTTTATCCCCCATGAAACTGTAAATTTTTTTTTTTTTATAAAGTTTTCTTAATGTCTATAGATTAATTAACCAGATTCTTACTTCCAGAATCAGAAGTCCCATCCTACAGTGAATTTAACCATGATTAATCTTGCAGCCCTAGCATCTGCATCACATTAATACTTCAGCCCTGTCTATATGTCTTCCCTGTTGTCCTACTCACTCTCGGAACAGATGACTCCAGCGGCGAACTTAGCAGCAGCTCTCTGGCAGCTCACAGTTTTGTGATGTTGACACTGACTCAGAGACATCTCACTACCAGTGCACTTCACTCCACTCAGCACCATCTCAGTCACATTACTGCTGTCCCAATACCATGTTTCCTTAAATAAAACAGATAAAAGAGACACACAAGAGGGCAGAACAAGAATATGGTCAGAGAAGAGGCAATTGCAATGCTATTACTTAAAGCTGCACAGCGTAACTTTTCTGGTGAGCCATGAGTGGACCTTTGGAAGAACAATTGTTGCTGTGGTAATAACTGATGTGGATCCAGAATAAATAAATCTGCTTGTCTCCATGGATATGTTACTGTTTTGCCTGAATATTCAAAAGTATGACATTAATTGTATCTATCTAGCATTCACTTCATGATGGGCATTTTAATTCCTCGAAAATCCCTTGAAAAACATGGTGGTATAAAATGCTTGTCTCCATGGAAAGGATACCTCCAAAATGTGAAACATTCTAGACAAAACAATAAGTGTACCTTTCACCAGAAAAGTTACACAGTGCACCTTTAGACTGACATACTCAAGTCTAAGGCAGTGTAGCTTTAATCTGAAACATACATTGGAGTTTATGTATTTCATTGTTTAAAAACAGATTCAGGGGTCAGGGATGTTCGCAGAGACACTGAGCTGAGGATGGATCATACAAATGTTAAAAAAGGAAAAACAAGGCTAAGACTAGACAACATAAATGGTTTCAAAATGTATGACTTGTAATGGATGACAATGACAATGTAAAGGGTTTAAAGATCCCATTAAAGTTACTCTCTGTCTTCATCTACCTAATTTAGTCTAGAATATTGCTTTATGCTTCTGTCAGTGTAATTTAAAATCTCACTTAATACTTGAAATTTTACCCACCCAGCAAACTACTGTGAAATCAATTTATTCAAACAAGTTAAACAGAAAAAAGACCACCACAAACACTTTTTATTGCCTTGTGAAAAATGTACATACAACTTAAGGTTTCCTCTTTAATCTGTAGCAAAAAATATATAAATATATATGTTACGACCCCAGCTTGGGTCAGTATTTGTGGGTGCATGTTTGTGCTGCTGTGGCTCTCTCTCTCCCTCCTCCCTTCCAGATTCAAGTGGGAGGGCCAACATAACAAGCTGCACCTGATTGTGGGTGTGGCCCGTCACCTTTAAAGCTGGCTGCTGGAGACTGCTCACTTCTCTTCTCTCCACTGTGCAGCCACAACTTTAATTGCACCTTTTTTTAAAATAAATATCTATTTTTGTATTCTTTTTAAACATGTGTGGACTCTCCATTGTTCGAACCTTGAGCCAGTTCGTAACAATATATATACACATTTTTTGTAATAATTTATGGCTTGTGAAGATTTCCAGGTGTTCAGGTAATCATACATCAGTTAAGTAAAAGGCCATCTGGACACTGTTCTAAAGAAAGAATTAATAAAATGTGTTCAATTTTTAAGTGTTTTGAAATGTGTATTGAACAGAATGTTACAAAGCAGGAATACTGGTAATTATATCAATCACTGACCATTATTTATGATGGAAAAGAAAAATCAGGATAAAAGAATACTTAAAAAATATAGTATAATATATATGAGACAATAAGTTGTTTTAACTAAGGAGGTACATTCTGGTTAGAATCATTTATTTGTTAATAGCAATATTATTACTACTTATGTATTTTTCATTCATGTTGATTTCATTTCATGTTTATTAATAATATAGAAATTTATCTGATGCAAAATTCTAAATTCTTTAGGGCTCATATTACGTTATTTTGATTTTCATGTTATAATGTTGTTTCTTCATCAAAAACATACCTGGACTTGTGTTTTGTTTCATTCACATTTAGGCTGAGGTTTTCTTTTTTTTTTTTTTATAATTTTTATTTGCAAACTACATAGATTACAACAAATAGGAACCAAACAACATACAAGATACAAGACAGACATTACGACTGAACATTACATACAAATAGGAACAAAGATGACAGGGGTTGGTGACAGTGTGAACCTTATGTACGTGTCTGTGTGTGTGTGTGTGTGTATATGCGTGCGTGTATGTATGTATGTGCATATACGTGTATGTGTGTGCATACGCGTGTGTATGTATGTGTGCCGGGGGGGATAGACAGGCTATGCGGATGATTTAATGTTGACCTGTATTATTGCTTATTTAATTTGAGTATTGAAAATTTGTTAAGTGTGTGTTGGCATTTTGCCTCAGATCCCCACTCAAGTGGGAGCAGGCCAAGCCACACTCACGCCCCCCAAGGCGGGTGCGGGGGCCACCCCAAGGGCTCCGCATGTGGTCACCCATCGACCAGGCCGGCCCACCCCCCAATGAACCACCTCCCAGTCTGAATGCTCCCCCTCCCTGATATATATGTACATGTGCATACATTCACACGCACACATGCATGCACGCACCTGCCTGCACAGGAATGTGCACGCACATCCACATACACACAAGCCTGCACACACACTCACACAATTCACACACATGAACCCACATTCATCCCTGGTTGACTTGTGATGCATTAAAAAAAAAGTTGGGTGTGATGCATTAAAAGTATCAGGGAGGTAAGGAGCTTGGGGGTAGACCAGAGAGTGAAGCCAGCACAGAGGGGAGACCCTGAGGGGACGGGAGAGCACGCAACCGGGCACCCGTAGGTGGACCCCCACACCCAACACCCAGGCGACAGCAGAGAGGGCCCAGCCCGCTAGGGACCTGAGGCAGACAACTTTGTGCTGTGTTCCTAAGTACGTTAAAGTTCTGCTTTATATAGCCTGTCTATCCCATCCCTGTTTCTTTATAAAATAAAGCGGTGTGTATGGCATTGCGTGTGTTTGTACAGGTGTGTGTGAGTGTGTATGGGTGTGTTATGTGTGTGTGCATGTGTGCATGTGTATGTACTCTCAGGACTTCATCTATTTTAATGTCAAGCAAAAGGTGATAGGCTACCAGACAAAGAAAAGTGTTAAGGAACGAGGAGAAGAATAATCAAATATGAAATTACATTTGTAGAAAATCGAGGAAGGTGGACCAGGGTGACTGGGGTGCTGTTGTGCTGACGGGGGTAGTAGATGTGTATTCTAGAGAGATATGGTCAATGAGTAGGTTTTTCCAGTGTGTCAGATGTATGTTGTGTCTTGATTTCCAGTTCATGAGGATAGTTTTCTTGGCGATAGTTAGGGCCACAAGGAGAGGTTTATGGTTTTTATTATCTATTATGATTATTGAAAGGTCTCCTAGAAGGCAGAGTGAGGGGGACGTGGGGATGCGACAACCCATGAAGTGGGATAGTGAGTCTGTGATTCCTTCCCAGAAGTGCCTGATGGGTGTGCAATGCCAGAAGGCGTGAATATAAGTGTCGGGGAGGTTTTGTGTGCAATTTGTGCAGTTAATTTCTGATGTGAAAACCATTTTCAGCATTTTTTTGACCAGTGTAGTGAGTTCTGTGGAGTACCTTATATTGTATGAGTTGTAGATTTGCATTTTTTGTCATGAGATAAATGTTTTTACAGATCTGGGTCCAGAAGTTGGCATCACGAGTGAGGGAGAGATCTTGTTCCCATTTTATTGACGGTAATGATATAGTTTGGTCGGAGTGAGATATTATTTTATAAATCTTTGAAAGGAGTTTTTTGGGGTTGGGGATATTGATTAATTCTGAGATTGCAGGGGAAAGGCATACATTTGCTGTACTAGTATACATTTTTTACTGTACCGAGGATTTGAGTTGTGAATATTCCAGAAACTGATTACTCGTGATGCCGAACTCCTGGACCAGGTATGGGAATGACACCAGGGTGTTATTATGGAAGATGTGTTTTAAATGTGTGATGCCCTTTTGCACCCAGGAGTGAAAATTAAGTGTTTTTTTGTTGCTAAGAAAATCAGGGTTATTCCAGATGGGGGTGAAGTTAGATAGTGAGATAGTTGAACGTGTGATTTTGTGGAATTTCCACCAGGCTGTCAGAGCGGATGCTATGGTTGTTACTTGGCTGAGGTTTTCTTGCAAACAAAGAAAACCTGTTTCACCTTGTGATGTCATGTGGTAATACAGGAAGTGCTCCACTGTGTTTTTAAATTCGATAAAACTTCACTAGAATCATTTGGATCATTTCAGCCCTGGAATTGTCACTCTCTACTGAATAAAAAGTAAAAGATATTAACTTGAAAACTACCTTCACATGACATCACAAGGTGGAACAGAGCATTTTGATATTTGAAGATAAATAATAATAAAGGATTACGCAAATATGTGTGAATGAAACAAAACACAAATCCATATTCGAAAGGTTAAGCCTGATCATTTACAATAGTGATGCTGTCATATTCACAGAAGGACACAAAAATAGTAAGTTAACCATAGACATTTTTCTATCCCATTTAAAAATATAGGCCACTTCACTGTAATGTAACCTGAACACGGCATCTGAATCCTATACTTACAGTGATGGCATGCATGGAGTATCCGAGCCCTAGCTGCCTGCAGACCACCATGGCTTCTTTAGTGGTCCATCCCGTGCTGCAAACTGTGCCCCACTTGGAGCCAACCTGAACCTCCACGCGCCCCTCGTACCCGCTGCGACCGCCCACTATCCGAATCTGCACAGAGGCCCTGCAGGGAGTCAGAGGAGGGGGCGTATCCTGTCCCGTCTCTGACCTGTCTGCACTCACACTTACACTGGAGAATACTGTATAATGACGGACTGGAAACGTGGTTATGGCGGCGGCAGAGTGGTTAGTCTTTTTTAGGAGGAAACTACAGCGAGGTTTCCACATGAGGTCACCACTCTGAGCTGTGATTTAGTTTGATTAGAAAGAGGCACTTCCACATGGAGTACAACGGTGTAGCCATGGGAAGCAGACAAGCAACTACTACTAATACTTCTACTAATACTGCTGTTATGACTACGAAGACGACTCTGCATGCATTGTTAATTAATGAGTGGACCATAAATTTACTCACCTTTAGAGGAAGAAAATGGTTGCACTAATATTTTAAAATTTTGATAGATTTAATAATATTCAATACCAGATGTACTTTCTCACAAGGAAAATGTTCAGCAATGGAAACTTGTTTTAGGGTGTGTTCACACAAGGTTTGATCCTGTTCTAATCCTGGTTTGGTCCTGATCTTGCTGAGATACTTGGTTAGCCTGATTGTCAAAGGGACCTACTTGGTTAGCCTGGTTAGCGTAGCCGAGCCCCAGCTGCCTACAGGCCACAGTTGCCTCTTTGTTGGTCCAGGCCTCTCCACAGATCAGTCCCCAGCTCTCGGTGCCATTAGCATCTGAGATGAGCAGCTCCACGCGACCCTCGTATCGTGTCCTGCCCCCCGTGAGGCGGATCTGTGAGGGGCAGGTTAGACACTACAGCAACAGACACCTCTGCGGGGTATAAAAACTCCAAGTATGGATAACTGGGCCATTTGGGGGGATTTTGTAATTTTACAAGCCAATAAAAAACAGAATCTCTAGATAAGCTGATACCAAATAAAAGTTTATAGGTGATGTGTTTGAACTGGATATCGCATTACAATAACGATTTGGATAATTTGAATAGGAAGTTGAAATGTTGCTGTTGTGGAGTTTTTATTTCCCATCACATGGTGTCTTTGTGCATCTACAGAGTAGGAGTGGGCGATCTGGCTTCGCATTATGATTATCTCCTCATTATCCCCTATCACAATTTTAATTTGATCACAATTCATGTTAATATAGTATCTTTATGTGGTTTTCATGAGGTAACTTTAAGAGTTCACACGTAGCTGTAAATGGTTAAATCCACCTATCACTCACTCAGAGCCTTAGTGAGGCCAAGAGGAGGAGTGGGTGGGGAAAAGTGTCAGTGCTACGATAAACAGTGAAACACGGAATCACAGCCATGTCACCAAAGTAGATTATTGTTTGGGGCGGCAGTAGCTCAGTTGGTAGAGCATTTGCCCACTGATCTAAAGGTTGGTGGTTCAAATCCAGCTCTCAACGTAAACATCATAGGTTGAGTGGTCAGATCCACTGACCCACAGGTTGGCTGGTGTGATTCCAGCTCCCACAGATGACTGCTGTCGTTGTGTCCTTGGGCAAGACACTTAACCCACCTTGCCCACAGTGTCTGTGTATTCTGGTGTATGAATGTGTGTGTGAATGGGTGAGTGGTTCCTTGTTGTAAAGTGCCTTGAAGGTGGAAAAGTGCTATAGAAAAATGTGACCATTTACCATTATTGTCACTTCTGTTTCTAACGCCATATTGCCCAAGCCCTACTGAAGATTAGTAATACTTAAAAAGAAATGTTAAATGACACTATAGGGGCTAGATGTACTTTTAATATTGATTTTAAACCTCTGCTTATTATGTGTTCTTATTTCAATCCATTTGGGTACTGTCTCACAATAATAACAGTACACCATACAGTATCTTAATCTCAAAAGTACATGTAGCCCTTAATGTGTAACAACTTATAAGAATATTAGTAAAAAGACGGTCAAATCTGAAAATTCAAAACACATTTAGAAAAGATTGGCTGGTTATGGCTATAAATAATGCACGCTTTCAAATATCTTAACTTTAGACAAAAAAGACTGTGATAATGTGAAAGAGTATAGTTTATCTGACCGAGTTCTCCAAACCGAGGTAGGGCACGTTGCAGCGCACAGCAGCGTCCTCTGTGTGTTGACAGTCTTCAGATGTGATGTTTTTAAAGGGACAATTCCAGATTGACTTTTCTGTCCCTGCGCACTTCACCTCATTCATGTAGATCGGACCCATTCCTGACAAATTAAAAAATACATTCTGTTTACTACATATATTTAAGTCTGTGATGTTACAATAAATGATGACTATGATAACAGTCCTAGACCTATATGAAAAAAACTCTCAATAATAAAAAAAACCAAAAAACATTTCGCTGAAATCCTCTGAAATAAGTTTCACTCAGATCATAGCCGCTAATCCCATTTCACAGCAGACGTTAATAATACATACGAATCCAAAAATATAACTGCTAAACAGAACTAAAATGAACACTAGGTGTCAGTTGAAAACAATTATTAGTTTTAAGTTTGTTTTTTTTATTATTTTTTTAGAGTTGGTGCTTGCCCACAGTCAATGTATATTATTACACCATTGAAAATAAGCAAGATAGATATGTTTAATGCCATACTAACATTCCTGATGAAGCAATACCATGTCCAAGGAGACAAGGAAGTGGCGTACCTCCCACCAGAAAAGTTATAAAGTGGGACTTTAATATGAACGGAAAAATACTCATAAATCACTGCATTTTATAACTTCATCATGACCAAGCAGCTGTTGATTTTTGCCAAGTCATGTTTACAGAGCTGTGTCCATTAGCTCCACATGCCTAAACTTTGAGTCCTTCTCCTAGCGCACCTCCTCCACTAACTTATGCAACTTCAATGAAAGAAATTCCTTCAGTTGCACATGTTTCCGAATCCAGTGACGTTTGGGAATTTTTCGGTCTAGAAACGTGCCGCGTTCACATCCGCCTTTGCACAGAGCCATGTTTTGTGAGGAGAGTCTACTGTGGTGGATATGTTCAAACAGAGGTAAACGTCCACACCTAAGTTTCCCAGAAGTTAAGTAAAAGAGACTGACTGTATCTCAGGTTTAACCCAAATGTACTGGTGCTTTCATTCATATTCATTCAAACTTTACATAGTATGGAGTATGCTACTTCCCATTATAGACAGTTATGACAGCACTGGAGACACAATATAACAAACAAAAACAGTAAAACATTAATAGTTTCACTCATAACGTTCAGCTCCATTCAAATGAAATATAGCAAAACAAAAATACTAGGAACATATAGAGCGGATTAATACGAACATTTTAAAGCCAAAATGATGAGGCTCATGCGGCTAGCAGGTTAGCTATGTTCATTTAATGTCTACACGCAATGTTCTAAACTAGGATGTTAACTATAAAGCCAGGCAGGAAAAATGTCTAGTAGCAAAGTGTATAGTAATTAAATCCATTTGTGACAAATACTAAGCTAGCGAGTCTACTACTGCTACTAAATAAATCTCAACAAGTCTTTTTCATTGTGGAAATGTGACAGGTATGTGAGCCAAAAATCTTACTTTTGTTAAATGTTTGTTTTAAGTATACTGTATAGTGGAAAATAAAGTACTTTAAGAGACAAAATAAGGACGTAAGGCAATGATGGATACCTGAGAATCATCTGGTAAACTTCAGACATTATTAAAAATAGACGGTTGCATAAGTGGGTAAGTCATTATATATTCATGTAGTTAATTAATTTCATTGTATTTTCACCTTGCCCCATGCGTGCCCCGGTCAGAGCCTCCTTGGCACTGCCAAAGCCCAGCTCTCTGCACACGACACTGGCTGACAGCAGGTTCCACCGGTCATCACACACTGTGCCCCACTCCGAACCTTTGAGCACCTCCACCCGCCCCTCACCCACCTTCGCTCCTCCCTTCAGACGCACGTTGGTCTAAACACAAAAACAGAGAGATACACTCAGTAAATGAGAACAAATATGACTACTAGAACTTGAAAATACATGTACTAATGATGACCAGCGTAAAATTTCTAGAGGAGGGTCCACCACCTGCCCAAATACCAGTGAGACATTTTCTTAGTAATTTTTGCTTTTTTTCAGTGCCATAATTATAATTTTCTACAAGCCCATTTGGCAAAGCTTGCCTAGTCTGAATATGTGAATTTCAAAAGGTACAGTTCTAAGTCCCTTAAACTTGGACAAAATCATTATCATATATTATAAACTCTAAATAAAATACTCTAATAAAAATACTTAACATTAAATACATTAGAATAGTGTATGTAATTTAAATAAATAAAGAATAAATTGTCCCCTCCAATAGAAGCACAAACATATACCACATGCATGCCTTAATACCACATAATATTAACCATAGTGAGATAGTATAGTCATAATAAATATTAATCCACTTTACAGAAGTTTTGAGTTTCTTCTTGAGCCCAGTGTTCTGCATGAAGAGTGGTCCGGGCATACAGCTGACCACAGCGGCAGACCCCCCACAGTTGAAGGTGGTGTTGGGTTTGTTGAACTCAAGGGGGCAAGCGGCGAGATGCTCTTCTGTCCCGGTGCAGGCCACAGAGTGAACATGGTAGTAACTCTTCTGACGCTCCAAATACAGCCTGAAACATACAAATTTGTGCAAGTTATTGAAGAAATATTCTTGAATATATTTCCATTAGGGCTGCAACGATTAATCAAATAACCATGATTGGTTGACTATTTAAAACTTGTAACCGTTATCTGGATTATACACACTCTAAAACCCAGGGCATTTGCAATAATAACATATCAAATGAAATGTAAAAAGATTTTCAAATGTGTATCACGAATGCTTGTAAATATTCTCTATTCGGAAACCTATATTTTTGAACATTTATTTTGTTTTTAATGTAACTAATGCCTTGTACAACAGAAACAATCACTTAATCAAAAAATATATTTCAGACTAGTCAATTACTAAAGCAGTCAAAGTTGTAGCCCATTATTTTCTATTGCCTGTGAAGTTACAAAAGATAGTATCAAAGTTGTGTTGAGACAATTTCATTTTGAGCATATTTATTTTCTTATAGCAGAAAATAATATGCTGGTTACCTTTTGCCAGCATTGCTCAGTTTAGTGTTAACTTTAGGTTTGGGTGTCGGCCTGCAATGTAAACAAGAGGTAGAAAATAAAACAACTGCACAAAGGGGCATAAAATGTCACCAAAAGCATGTGCCTGTTCACTTACTAACACAGAGCCATAAGTTTAAGCAGCAGTACTAAGATAGTTTTCTGAGAGCTTGAAGCATCACTAAAGGTACACTACATAACTTTTCTAGTGGAGGGTCCATTGCTACATGATTTTGCCTCTCCACAAATTTGATCTGTAACCTTGTCTACATGGTGATAGATAGGTTTAATGCCA
Organism: Boleophthalmus pectinirostris; assembly: GCF_026225935.1. NCBI lineage: Eukaryota > Metazoa > Chordata > Actinopteri > Gobiiformes > Gobiidae > Boleophthalmus > Boleophthalmus pectinirostris. The sequence goes on along the minus strand of NW_026570971.1, from coordinate 24,724,910 downwards.
TACTGTGGAACATTTATATAATATGAAAAGAAAAGTTACATAGTAAAAGTTACACAGTGCACCTGTAATATCTATTAAATCTACCTAGAGCAAACAGCAGATAGGTACTAACATCGATGTATTGTATGGAGAAAATAACAGCAATTTTACCAAACATTTTACCTTAGGAAGATATTTATATTGTGTAGAATCCTACGCCCAGACCCACACACTGTTTGGGAAATACTGAAACTTCTATTTGTCTTAGAGACAAGAAAAGAGAAAGCTGACTATAATCCTGTGATTCTCAAACACTCTCACCAAATACCAGCTCAGAAAACATTTACCAACTCCAACACATCTTAAAAATTGTCTAAACCATAAAACTAGGATTAAAGCAAGCTCTAAACCAGGTCTATAGGGTGAAAGCACAGTGTTGAGCAGATTACTCAAATGTTGGTGGTCCAATCTTATTCCATCTACTGTTATTGTGTTTTCAAGCAAGACACCCCCACTACTTTTGTGCTTTTCTTGATGCTACTTTGAGCATCAAGAAAAGCACTATCTAAAGGTTTCAAACTTCAGTTACCACCACCATGGCTATACAATTTAAAAGACAATATTATATTATTTAAATGGTGAAATGTCTTCAAAAGGCCACCTATAAACACTAAACTAAAATACATGAACCATTGTTTGAGAACCAACAGTCTAAGATAACTAAGTCTAAGCAAACTGCACACACTACAGCAACAGGTAAACTCTACAAGTGAAACCCATCGTCAGACTGCTCAGAAGCGACAGGGGCAGACAGGCGCAGGACAAGGGCAGACATGAGCATAATAGAGCAGGACGATGGGTTTCCGTTCACACTGTACCTTCCACTCGAAACAACATTGACCTTTGACCTGGACCCCTTCACAGCCGCACGCTTTTTGAGACTTCTGCAATAGTGAGATGCACAGATTCATCACACAGAGGTGACAGACCAAAGGCAAACACTGGGAAGGTGCATGTAGACCATAGGCACATTTACTCGTGCGCTAAAAGGCAGGGAGCCCAAAAAATTATGTAATATCCTATCAAAAAAAGTACAACCAAAAGTGTTCCTTATAACTTTTTACTTTTCTGGGGAAAGGTCTGCCACCTGCTGGTCTGCATTGGAGATATAAATGCTTTAATTTGCGGTGAATTACTGCAAAACGAAACAATCACTTGTTGGAATTCCAAGAAAAGCAGTTATCAGGTGGAGGGCCTCTCACAAGAAAAGTTACCCAGTGCATCTTTAATCACGTGAGATGAGCCAAGTCATTGAAAACATTAAAACCTCCTAGGACCCAAACTCTCACATGGCATGCTATATTGATTTTTCTTTGTTATTTGAGCTGATTGGGACTTGATGAGTGCAAAAACAAGAAAATTTTTTATATTTATATGTCCACATATGATATATAAAACATTCATTTTATGTTTTCATCATTTTGATGGAACACTATAAGTCATAAGTCATAATTGAATAATGATTTGCAAAAACTATTTATTCAGTGCCTGAACCCAAAATGTTTTGGACATATCTACCCACATATGTGGACGTCAGGTCCTAGGAGGCTAGACATAAACCTGTTTTTTGATTGATATGATGGCAGGTATAATGATCAAATTTTTGTGTGGTTGGATGGATCAAGTGGGATAATAAACCTTGTCAGTATAAATGATCAGGTTCAACACTTTCCTTTTAAATATTTCCTAGGAAAATACCACATTACCACACTGATACAGGAATATAACTCTCAGCCATATTTGCGTAAGTGACACAATCAAACTCAGCTACCTGATACTACTACCAACTACCAATAAAGTGGTTTCTTTTTCATCATTCCCTGAGTTTGATCCTCTTCACGCTCCAAAGAAAAGACAAACTCCACTGAGGGCTGCTGTTAAAACATCTGCAGAGAATCAGTCTGGAAACCAACCAGGAATGTGTTCGGCTTACACATACCAAACCAGTGTCCAGGACTCAAGAGACAATAAACATCAAAAGCCCATAGAGCAATAATCCAGTAAATATGACAGTGTGGTTTAAACACTGACAGCCAAGTCTTTCTGTTATGTTTTTCAGAATATTGACCACATGCTCAGTCATACTTGAGTGTATTTTCTTCTTCCCACTGACAGTATTGTATTGTATGTATGTAGACTATGTATGTAGAAAACACTTACAAACGAAACCACATCAAAATTGGGACTGAACTGGGATTAAACCTGTAACTAAACCTGGACCAGGACCAAACCAAGCCTTCAATAGCACTAAACCAGGACAAATACTCAGAATATATCTGTAGTCTTATCTCTTAAAGTGAAAAAGGGCAATTTAACTATGGACTATAAAAATAATTTACTACCTTGTTATATACCATGTATATTAAAAATGTAATTCAGGCCAGAACATATGACTGAAATATATAGCCTCAGATGACTATTTTTTTGTGTCTCATTGTTGTGTTACTTCTTCCTTGAGTGAATCCACAGGAATGTCAAACAGGCTACAGCAAACACCAAACAACAGTCAACATGGGGGTCAACACGAAACTGAATGCTTTACTGGCATCTGCTCTGCCTTGTATCGGGAAATAGGACTGCATAATAAAAAAAAAAAATCTCGAGTCACAAGATCTCACAAGACAAAAATTGCTACAAGATTGTGCATATGTCAGGACCTATCCTGTGCAGTGCAGTGTTCCCCATAGTTTTTGTTTAGACTATGGTGACACAAATACTTTTTTCTTTTATACTATATGTGGAGTTTGAATTTCACTTATTGCATGCATTTCACATTTTAGCAGTCTTTTGAACAGTGTAGTTACTTTTTATGTTATTTTTATCAAATTCTTGTCTTGCGAATATTGTAACTCGTCACACCCCTATTTGCAATACAATGTGTATAAAGTACGATGTTCAGAGTGCGAATTATAAGCAACTCTGGCAGCATTAAAGGTGCATTGTGTTACTTTTCTGGTGGCGGGACCGTCAGCTGCTTTTCTTCATGGAGATGTTATTGCGTTGTCTGAAATATACGGTGACGGACCCCCGACTTTAAAGTTACATAGTGCACCTTTAACATTTAAGAAAGGACTACAGTTTTTTTTGTTTTTGTCAGTAAATCACCCAGAGTTAAACAGGCCTATAAACGCAACCAAATGTGTTTAATCCTACTAGATGATCAAATAAGATTTCCAGATAATTCCAAACCACTTACAGTATTTCACTACAAGTACACAGCATTCACTCCAGTTCATAGACAGTTGTGTTTGAAAGCACTGGACTCACTTGTAGAAGTTCTTGTTGACTTTCCTCTCGTGTGGGAACCCCAGCATGCCGCAGACCACACGCGTGTTTTTGATGGTCCAGCCCACATCACAGACCTGCGCCCAGCCATCCTTGTACCGCACCTCCACCACCCCCTCTGTGACCGGGCGCTTCTTCTTTGCCATGTTCACCACGGGACGCAGCCGCACCTCCTCAATCTTGTTCTCATCCACCTGGGCCTAAGAAAGATAAGAAGAAGATAAATTACAAAGCAGCTTCAATTGATACTTTGCCGCTGATGTCTTCAATATTACCTGAGGGTGTGATGCTAACTGGAGGCATGCTCTGTCTGAGGCTTTATTAGGCTTCATTTTAACACAATCTGACCATAAAGAACTAACTTACTACAAAAGGTGAGCTGATTTGTGTTGTTAAAAGGTCCCTCCCAAATAGCAGTTTTTCAGTCTGTCTCCCAACTTTTTGTTGAAAATCAAACACCTAAACAGGACCATGAACACTCATAGTAATCACAGGCTCCTCAAATGTGTTTTCATCATCTATCTGTCTATTTTTTTCCGTTGGAGGGTCCACTACCTGCGTGTCTCCATGGAGAAGATTATGCATTTGCCCTCAGTATTCAACAGTATGGCATTTAACATCTATCTCAAGCAGGTGATGCAATAAAAATATCTATAATGGAAAAAACAAGATTACCGGAAAATGTAAGTAATAAATGCAATAAATGTAAGTAATAAATGCTGTGTAATCCTTTGGTCGTCCAAGTGGGGTTTATAGCAGAAGATGGTTGTGAAAGTGAATAGACACAGTGAAGAAGCTACGTTGAGACTATTCAGTCTTCTTTTGCAATAATATACTGTAAATTGTACAAAATATAAAAGTAGGTCAGACTTGTCTGGAGAAGGACTTTGCAGGTCGAACATGTGTAAATGCATTTATACAAGTCTACAAACTGAGTAATGGGGTGATTGTGGGTCTTATTGTATTACGTAGTGCTCGTACATGGTAAACGTGACTATCACTGCTGCTGGCTTCACTCTGAGTCACTTCCACTGTGGTTTATTTGGAAAAAGTCTTGGATCAGTTTCAGAGTCAGGTCTGGACACCACATTTCAGCTACTCACACAAACAGCAGGAGAAAGGGAGAGTTACTAAGAACAAAGTAATACAAAGAAATGTTGATCAGAGTCAAGAGGCTATCATGTAACTGACTGAAATGGTGTTGCAGTGAAAAAAACACATTAACATATTTATATCTTCGTAAATAAACAACGTTTGCATTATATATATAGGATTAATGTTCAACATATGGTGTTTTGTTTCTCACAGCTCTGAGCACTATTTATTTCTATTGGTCTCTACTTCGGAGAGGAATAGAAGAGACACAAGTGTAAAATAAACTGAAATATAACTGAAGTAAAAAATAACACAGTCTACAGTAGTAATCAGCTATTAAAATAATCCAGTTCTGATCATTGTTCTCAGGACTAAACACATGCCAAAAGATCTTTTTTTATAACAAAGTCTTATTAGATCAAAATTACAAAAAAAAAGAATACAAAGTTTCAGATTTTCATCAATAATACATAATATATTCTACCATAATGCCTAGCCTAGTTAGTTGACATGTTAAACTTTACTTGGTTATAAATGTACTTTGAAAATCTCAGTATTGGATAATAATAAATAATAGTGAAATAAGACATTTACTCACCAACTAACTGAAAAAATAATTGCTGACCAAGTGACTACTAAAATAATCATTAGTTGCAGTCCTAAAATATAGCATTCATATCTAAAATTTGGCATAATACAGTTAACTTGATTCTCAACATTTTATTGCATTAAATAAATGTATTTGTTGGACATGGTATAATATCTTCTTGGACCAAAATGTCTGAGGTCACGCCCCTAAAGCAGCAGTCCAACTCTGCACTGATCTGTGAGACAACAGATCAATTTAGTGAGAGGCCTTTTCCATTCACTGTACAAACACTGTACAAACTCTGTGTAAACTAAGGACAGGCTTCACACAGTATGTAGGTCTAACCAGGAGCAGATGTGTCTAACTGAACCATTTAACATCTCTGTGGTTCAGACGTACAGAGCCCCTAGGGACAGCACTCACGGCTGTTTATGGTCTTGTAATTGTAATGAGCAAACAACTGTGAACTCATGAACTGGGGTGTTACTATTATAATAGCAAATAAATGTGTGATGTATATATTTTTTATTGTTCACAACGCAAATTTCAAGAGCATTAAACTTTGAGAGAACACTGAAATATAAACTACAGAACTAACAGCTGATTGACACTTTGCAATGACATCATGCTGGGGGTGAATGTGTATATATCTATGAGGGAATGTTCAGTGGTTACTATGGTGACACAATGCACACATTAGCAAACACATCCAGTTTTTTTTTTTTTTGAGTCATCTTCAAAATATTAATACACAAATAACATGAGATTTGCACTTTTAATTTCCCAAAGATCTGAGGTACAGGGGTAGTATGTTTTCTTGGTAACTTACATCAATGACGTTTGAGTCGACAAAGCCGGGGATCCTCTCATCTTTGCACACCACCCCAGCATCTTCATCGTGGGTGCAGTCACTGTTTCCCCAACCGCGAGATCTACAGTTTTCAATGCTTTTCTCTCCACCATTACAGTTTACATTGTCCAGCCAGATTTTACCTGCAGAAAAGGTCACAAGATTTGAGGGTTGCATGCAAACCTAATGTTAATGTCCATCAATTGTCCCATAATCACACACACAAAAACACACATTGCCCAAGTGCACAGCTTTAGTGAGCACTAGGAGGAGTTGGACATCAAAAACAAAATACTGAGACTAGGGTGGCCCAAGTAATACATATTTTAATTTTACATGAAGAATACATATTGTGAATGTTATGCATATCATAACTTAAGGAAATAAAGTTATAGAAAGCAGTGATCGTGTACCGGTGGTGGTGAAAACGGGGGTTGACTGGCAATATGGTGTCTTGAAAATAAGTGAAAAATGCTTTGAAAAGTCTATTTTGCATAATAGGTTTTCTTTAAATAATTTATGGAGAATAAATGCCACTTACTGTGTTTATGACAATACTACAAGCAAAAAGTGTAATTTCTTTCACCATTTTTGTTTTTCTGCTTATTTTACAACTATGAGGGTAAAAATTATGGGGGGCCAGGACCATAGTTCCCTTATTGTAGGGAAACACTGGCTAAACCGCTAACTGTTTAGAGTGGCTCTGACCTTGTCCTTTGCCGTACTTGGCGCTGTGGGTCCATCCAGTGGCAGAGACAAAGCCCAGTTGTCGACAGAGGACATTGGCGTTTTGAATAGAGAAGTCGTCGTCACAGATAGTGCCCCACTCGCCCTTATAAAAGAGCTCTACCCGCCCCTCATTGTGTTTTCGGGGGTATCCCGTCAGTCGCACCCGGAGCCGATCGGCCTGAGAGGAGGAGGGGGAGGGCAGGGGGACACTGAGGGCTGTGGTGTGGTTTGGAAGAAGCATGATGGTAGTAACAGGCCTAGTAACAAGATGGACAACTGAGATCGATGCTTGAATCTGTCCATTGGAACCACTGAAAAAAGAGACAAGAAAAGACTAAGTAAACGTCAATAGTCAAAATGATTTTTTTCATAACCTGTGACAATTTCACAAGTTCGTATGACCTTTTATAAACAATTGTATTTAACAAATTTTGGTTTAGACATACTGAAATTAGAGGTATCGCCTGACAAAAATATCTGATTTTTATTCATAATTTGGTCTACAAGGTTTGGCTGAATGCTGTTTCATGACCACTTAAGTGTAATGACTATGGAATAAAAACAGAAGCCAACAATGTGCTATTTTAGTAAACAGAATAACCAGGATAATAAATGGAGCGTACTGGGGCTACTCTGCTGTTTGTTATGAGCACTAAGCATGCACGCACAGGTAATTAGTTTGCCTAATATGAATTTCATAGTTTGTTAACATCTTAAAATCCCCACTGGTTTATTAGTGATACTTTCAAGTGACATCGTGCTGGGGCTGTATTTCTATGCATCTCTATGGTGTAATGTTACCATGGTCACATAATGCACACATTAGCAAAACCAAAAAAACAGTGATTAAAATAGATTGCCTGAAAAATCAAGAAAAAATACAAAATGGATATGAACATTCATGGTCCTGTTTAGGTGTTTGATTTTCAACAAATACGTGTGAGCGACTAAGTCAAAAAGTGACAAACTGCTGGCTAATGCTTGCGAGCTTGTGACTATAATTTTATGTGTGAGCGACTTATTTCACATTGAACTTATTTAGTTAAGAGCACAAATCATTTCACCTGTTGTAGTTCCATCTAAATCAGTTCTTTCTGGTCAAATTATGTTAAAATAAAGCTCAGATTAATGTCTCACTTGAGTAACAGAGCTTCAGTCAGAGCAGTGCTCCAGTTAGCATCACACCTCTAGGGAATATTGACACCATCAGCTGCAAAGTAACAATGAGGCAAACTGGGAATGTGTTCTACTGAGACAACATAATCCCCACAGTCCTCTACAGACTCTTTAGTAGTACATCTGTAGTATCTAAATGTGGTTCACCATGCTGTTGTCAGGTTGCACCCATCTTAATTTAATTTTAATTTCCTTTGGGATCAATAAAGAATCTATCAGTCTATCAATCTATCAATGTATCATCAATCTGCAGAATAAAGCAGTGATGGATGCGGCTCTGTGGACACCACAGTAAAAGTATGCAGAGCAGATGGAGCATGGAAGAGCTCATAAGTTGAGTGAAGACAGCTGCTCCTCTCATAACACGGTGATATAAGAAAGCTTAAATAACAGGGTGATATAAGAAAGATAATTAAATGCAGACTGCTTTAATTATTTGTATATTAAGGCAGGAGCTTTGTTTATTAAAACCCAATTAAGGTCAAGACTCAACACATTCTTGTCTGAGAGATATGGGAAGAAGTCCTAATATTTGCTGTTTTATGACATTATTGTTTAGATTTGATAGAGGAATAGCAAATACTTACACTAGTATTACACTAAAAAAGTGTAAGTGGAAATGAACTAATTCAAATACAAACATTTATTTTAAATAATGTTGGGCATATAAAATTATAAATGTCAGGATTAGCTGTATGCATAATATGATCATCTATAAAATAAGACACTTTATCTAAATAACTGCAGTAATTAAAATTGAAAATTACATGTTTCACTATCATTGTGGTATCAAAATTGGTAATGACTATCAAAATTTAGTTTGAAGTTTTAGTATTGTGATAACAGCAACTCTTCTTCTCCATATAATCATATAGTAACTTTCACATGCAGCCCTTCACCTAAGGAGCTCATACACCCACAGTCTGATTCTGTGAGCAGTGACCCATGAAACAGACCTGTCCATCAAACCTACATACCAGAGCTCCAACTCACCGTCACGTTTGAAAAATTAGCAAAAACAAACCCTTGAGGGTCCCCCATTTAGGATAATTTGGATTAATGGCAGAGCACGTACAGTGGGTATAAGGAGACCCACATAGATGTCCCTTTGAGGCTGCCTTGTGTGTGGAGGGGGCTGGTTGTTCAGACACAAATACAGTAGTGTAGTATGTAGTTATTACAGGAGCCATAGACTGAAACCTGCCTTTTCCAAAACATGTCTGGCTGTCTGCATGTCGAGAAATCACACTGAATAAATGGCCATGGGATTCAGGGATTGAAGGGCACAAGTTTGAGATTTGTATTGATACTCTGCTGCTGATGTCATCAACATTCACTGGGAGAGTAACGGTAACTGTAAGCACTGCTTTGTCTGAGGCTTTGTTAGACTTTAATCTGAGTTTGTTTTAACACAATCTGAACAAGAAGAACTGACTTAGATGCATCTACAACAGGTGAGTTGATTTGTGCTCTAACACAAGTTCCACATAAGATTACAGTCACAAATTAGCTAGCATTAGCTAACAGTTTTTGAGTTAGTAATTCTCACATTTTTGTTGACAATCTAATACCTAAAAGGACTACGGACACTCAAATTGGTCACAGGCTCCTGAAAATGTGTTGTTTAAATCCATTTTGTTTTTGTTTTTTTGTCTTGAGTTTTCAGACAATCATTAAACGTGTTTGGTAATTTATGCATTGTGTCTCCATGGTAACTGGTGGACATTTTGCCATACACATACATGTAGAACCCCTACAGTATGATGCCGCTATAATTTGTAAATTAAATTCCTAGTTGCAACAGACCCGTTCATCAATAAAAGACAATTAGGTTTACACAAATTTTACCTAATACTTTTCATAAGGGTTATCCATATCATAACTATATGTTCCAATTAAACAACTCAGTATAAATATTTTATTAAAAGTGCACATACATTCATATGGTGAGTGGACTTGCCTTTCCACAGACCAGACCTATGTCTTGGTCTGGTAGCATCATCTGCTCGTCTCCATCCATGAAGACAGATACAATTAATGCCATACTTTGTGATATTTTAGACATCACAATAACATCTTCATTGTGACAAGCAGGTGGTGGACCCTCCACCAGAAATTTTTACATAGTGGACCTTTAAATACAGCAAATACATAACTATTGATGAGGTTAACTGGTTTTGAACTTTGAATAGCGTAGTACATGTCTTCAGAACTTTTCAGATAGGTTTGGGTGACCATATTTTCAAAATCAAAACTGGGACACCTCAGTAATTTTAAGCAGCTTTTCTGTATTTTACCTAAACAAGTAGCAATGCATGCTTCTCTTTACTGTTGGTAGGTGTAAAATTTGTCAAAAATAGGGACATCTGGGACATTTGTTATAACTGAGACTAATCATGGTTTTGGATAAATCTGCTGGGGCAGGGGACACAGGGCTCTAAACTGGGACCTCTGATCACCCTAAGCCAGATCCATTTATAGCAATGAATGAATTTATTTGACACATATTTGAGACTGATTTTGGTCTGCCTGTGTTTCCTCTTGCATTCCTGGCATTTTTCATTTGATCAACATTTATTTAACTCTCCACTGAGACGTGCTGCTGCTCAGCTTTGCAGTAGTAGCAGCCAAAAAGCGTAGGTACGTGGGCTCTTAATGTGCAGAAGCTAGACAAGTAGACATATTTAGTCTTAATCTTAGTCTTTCTTTGTAGAGTTTTTAGTTATAGCAGCAGGATAGCCTTGTATGCATATTTATTAAATTACTTCTCTTTATAGTTTTTGTGAGGCTAATTTGTACAAAGACTGAACCCAGACCAAACCAATGTGCTTCTCTAAGTCTATATTTTATTGCCTGCAACAACTAGCCTAACATCTGTCATTACACTTTTCTTCATTCATCAAACTGTTAACAATAGTTTAAATAGATTTAGTTCAGTTTTAGTTTGTAATTTGTGAACTTTTTAACATATTAGCCTACATTTAATTACTGCCAAAACATGAGGTCTTAACGCTCCTTTTAATTAGCAGAGCAGAGCATTGCCCAGAGCTTTTATAACGTAATTTCTGACCACTGACTATTGTTCTGCTAATTAATAGCAAGATTTTAAGTACATTTAATAATTATCCTCTACAGATTAATTCCAAAGTATGCAAATGGTCTATAATGTAAAGACTAATTTATGTTAAATAAAAGTTATGCTAGTTTATCCAATATTTCTCTTACCTTGTCTTGCCGGCTGAGGAGGTTATAACGGTCCCAACGGAGAGTGGGCAGCTCCGATGAAAAAGATCTTTGTCGAAAGTTGAACCAGCGCCAAAAATGAGACAAAAAATCAAATTATTAATCCACAAGCCGCGTTAATGCGAGCATCTAAAGCCTGGGTTCAATTTGAGGCCAACGAGGTGCCAATTAAAGTGAGTGAGAGCGGAGACCGAGAGTATAATTGCCAGCTGTACAGCCTCCCGCCTCCCTTCGCGTCAGTCAGGCCGAGAGAGGAGAGGGGGAGCCGCGGAGAGCAGGGAGGAGGGACGGGGCGGGCTCTGGGGCTTTGGGAGGACCGTAACACTGACTCTTTCATGGCTCTAACACCAAAACACGTGTATTTTGGACTAAAAATACACGCGACGACCTGTGATTTTGAGGTCTAAAAACAGGAAACACTTAGCAAATTTAGGATAGTGTACATAAGAAATCATATAGAAATGCAAGGCTAGTCTTTCCTATACTTCATTATAATGTTCACTGATGATTTTTAGACTTCAGCCTACTTAAAATACACTGATCGCTGGAGATTCATTTGCATATGCTGATGAATGAAAACATACGCTTACCTTTTTTCCTTCAGAGATAGTGTTTAGGCTGCTTGCCCAAAAACCACAAGGTTGCAGGTTAAATTCCCCTTTTATTAATTTGAATTGTGTTATTATAATGTAGTGCACATCCAGTGCCAGGGGCCACACTTTAAACACTTTATATCACCACATTTTGGTAAATAATATATTGTTTGCTTTTCTACTTTTGTGCTGAAGTTCTGAATTATACACCCATGGTTGAAGTACTTCAGGGTTGGCACTGTTACAAAATGGCTGAAATTTGATCCAACCATACAGCTGTTTACTTCACAAAGTCTAAAGATTTAATATTTCAACAGACAAAGCCTAAAGTTTCAAATAAGTGTTTATTTGAGAAACATCAGTATGAAAATGTTAAATGATTTTTTGATAACATACTCAACAAACTTTTGTTTTGCAGAAATGTAATACAAAAACAGGCACTTTAGACCAACAGACAACAATACTTTCATAGATGGTCCCATCATTTACAAAAAAAAAATAAATCTTTCACTGAGACAAATATGCTTTGGGTTCAATTTAAAAAGAGCTCAATATTAACTTACATAAGTTATGCCTGATTGTCTTAAAACCTGTCATTGTTTTTTGGGAGAATCCCAACATTAGCGCAGTATTTACTGTGAATCCACAAACACATATAAGATAAGTTTATCAAATAAAGCTTCAACAAAAAACAAAAGAAATACAGATCTCCAGTGTGGAAACTTAAGGTATGTATATATACTGGATATTATTACTAGTTTATGATGCCGTGGGTTAAATAAAAATCGTCAAAAAGTGAAAAAAAAGTTCTTCAGATATTCTGTTATACTATTAATCTATCTATTAATTAGATAATTCAAATGATCAAATCCAGCCACAAGGTTTAACAAACCATATTCAGTGCCGGAATGTATCTGTAAATAGTATACACAGGTATCAAAGTATTCAGTATCACATGACCATTTTTGGACTTTCCAGTCTTAAAACTGTATAACCTCCATTTAAATAATGTGCCTACATTAGTGCAACAGACCAAACATCTTTGGTACTGCGGTTGTCACAGTGATGAGTAACTCTGTCCACAGGCTGAAGGAAACAAGGCCACTGGAGGTGAAATCCATGAGATACACAAACTTTGGTTCAGTCACAGCAGCTGCTCTTTTAAACTGTTTGTTAAACTTTGTGGTAAAAGAACAAAAGATCTTGGGTCAAAGTGCTCAGTGTTTCTGCAGCATCGACAGGTGAAGGTTTCATTCACAAACATTCAGAGGGATGGAGAAGCTCCAGCAGCGCTCCAACAGCCCCAAAGTAACCCTGAAACAGAACCAGGCAGAGCTTTAAACAAATACATCAATAAAATTGATGTGGTTTAGGTTTGTCTGTGTAAAGCACTGACTTCATGTCGCAGGAACAGTGCTTTGAGTTGTCCTTTAGACCAGTAGTCCATGGCATAAGCCAGCAGCTTCATGGAGAGAGTGTTCACTCTCAGGAAGTTCCCCACAAACACCACTCGCTCGATGTTCTGAACAAAAAAAGCAAAAAAGAAGCAAGACACACAGTCAGTTTCATATGCCCTTGCACAGCTGAATTTGATCAAAATGTAAAGAGGAACTTGAACATTGTTGTAGCAGAGCAGTGCTTGTCAGCAGATGGAGCCCCTGGTCCGCCTTCATAGCCCTGTACAATGCTGCTTGATCAAGACGCCACAAGGCAGCACCGTAAAGAGGCTGAACGCAGAGAGGAAATTATTCCACTGCACTGGCTCCTCTCAAAACACATATTCACAGCAAAGTCTTAAAATAAACATATTCAAACTGCAAAATAAAGGGGAAAGCATATATGTATGTCTGTCTGTCTGTCTGTATGTATGTATATATATATGTATGTATGTATGTATGTATGTATGTATGTAAAAGACAACTGGGTTTAATAGCATCTAAACAGTGAGAGTAGTTGTGAGTTTCAGCTCTGACCCACTGACCTCATTGAGAGCGCACATTCGGGTGATGGAGCCGATGTTGTTGGTGATGGTGACCAAAGTGGCCCGCGCCAAGTCCTCTTTGGAAACAGACTCTCGCTTCTCTCTGGACATCATGTTGCCAAAACTGAAACAAGCACACAATTTACATTATAAATATTTAGCATTTTTGCAAAACAATTATACATACATATTTCAAAATATATACATAACAAACACAACTCTTTGGGAATAAAAGCTTCTGCAAGGGTTCACCAGTTATTTTGTATATTTTTTACCAGCAATAGTTTATTAAAGGTTCACTATGTAACTTTTCAAGTAAAAGTACATGACAAAACTGTAGAGCATTTCAGGCAGTAATAGTAATAACATCACCATGGTGACAAGCAGCTAGCGGACCCCCCCACAAATAAAGTTACATAGTTCATTATTAATGTGTGCAATCTACACTACAGCACTACACAAGAGAATTTGTTAAAACAGTCAAACCTGCCATAAATCTTAATCTAGGAGCTTTCAAGATCTGTTGATAACAGAGTTGCTTATTCATTTGGGACAGCAGTCACACATTCAAATTAAAGTGTATTATTAAAGTAAAGTAAAGTATAAAGTGAATTATTTTTCCTCTTTTTTAAATGAATTATATATATCTTGTTTCTTGTGTATTTAAATTTTTGGTTGACTATTACTTCTTTAGTGTTATTTTATTTTCATCCTTCTTATTTTGATATTTATTTTATAGTATGTTAAAAATAAAAAATAAAAGTATTATGCTATAAAAAGCAATATGTACCTGGAGGCCACAGCAAAGCCAGGCAGTCCGAACCGCTCATAGTCCCCTCCATAGATGTCACGCACCAGTTTGTCCACTCGCGTGCTCTCCCCTTCAGACGCCATTTCTAAAGCTTCTTCAAAGGTGGAGCAGCCGGTCAGAAGACAGCACAAGCCTAGAAAGGTCCCACCGCCCAGACTGTGGAGCAGAGAAAACAGGAGAGATAAAAATCAAACAAAATGTCCCCTATAAGTTAAACTGTACACTTGTGAAAACACTGGCTTCCACTGAGTCTCAAATTAAATAAACCACTCTTGCATTTCTTTCAGTGCACAAAGAACAGAGGCCCACTATGTCAAAGGAAATCTTAACATTCACAAGTCTCTATTGAAAACCGTTCGACTGAGAAACCACCCATGAAAAAACAAGTAGTGGAAAAACTGAAGAAAAACACCAAAACCACCACTTCAGCAAATTTAGATTCAGACTTAAGTAACATTTTGCCTCAAACTGTGAGAAAAGAAAGGGATTTTGTCACTGGTAAACTAAAAAATGTGGCAACTATTCACATGTCAGTAAGAACACAGACAGCAGGGAGATGTTGCATCTTTGACTCAAGACCGAAACCTATTTGCACCAAGTACCTGAAGAGTTAAGAGTTCAGTGGGGTCACACTATCTCTAAGGAAATCTTGTGACCAACAATCAGAGTTACATTATTTTTAGTGAGCTTTTTTGTGATGCTAAATGTGTGCCTATTTTTTTTTTTAATTTTATTTACATATTACACACAATAATAATGTATGATAAAAACCTACAATAACCTTTTAACAATTAGGAACAACTAGGTACTAGTGAAGTGAAAACGTAATTTACTACATTTACTACTAATTTACTAGAACTATTGCAAGAGCGATGTTTATTTAAGAAATAGGTGAGCTAAAGAAAAGTCAAATCTTTATAACATGCTATAGGCAATTTCAGAACTACTAATATCAAAAGTATTAAAATGATGCAGTTGTTTCTACACAGTTAAAGTGTAATTTTTCTAATCTTTTCATAAACTAGTGTTTGTCTAGTGGCTTTGACTAACCTCCCTCCCTGTTTGACATTTACCTGGTCCCAGTGACTCGTTTGTAGTTGTTTTTGGAGTAAACTGCTAGGAAGCTGACCCCTGACCCGATGTTGACCAGCAGCAGAGGATAAGGGTTCTCCAGAGGGTAGGGCCTCTCCACGCAGTGCTCCGGGTCCGTGGGGTTTTCAAAGTAGTAGCATTCTCTGGGCATCACAGAATCTATGTACAAAACACCGCGGATCAGGCAGTCTAGTTCGTCCAGTTTGTGCAGCTCTAAATCGGCCATCTGAGGAGAAACATCCGCGAGGGGAGGGGCACCGAGACAGGAAACAGGAGGGAGCGCAAAGGCGGGGGGTAAGAAAACAGGAAGTTACTGACAATGTAACAGCACATCTACCCAGAGAATAACAACATGAAAATCATCAGATGTAGTCCTCAGTTCTCAAACAAGCTTTTTCTTTGTTCAGTTAAAACATGCAGTAAATGAACTATTAGAAATTACAATAACTAAAAACATAGTGTTATTGTACTCTACCAAGTGAAATGAAGCTATTAAGACTACTAAACCATGATAAAGCTGTGCTAATGCTAACCTTTTATATCTAACTGTATGTTATTGGATGTACTAGTACTAACTATACTGTCTGGTTATCTGGTGTTTTGTCAATTCAGTATTATTACTAGCACAAAAGCATTATTAATTGTGTTATTATTAAGTGAACATTTTTGTATTGTACATTTTCAAATACAATATTGATAATTACAGGGTCTCATTTAGAGTAATACCAATAACAAGGATGGTATCTAAAGTAAAAGGTAAGAATGCATGACAGATATATTTTAATGCTTTATGAACCCACCGTTCTGAAATCAGCCTCAAACTTGTAGGCTCCCCCTCCCGTGGCACAGAGGGTGGTGTGGAGGCTGGAGAAGTGCTTGTCTCGTCCCATCTGGAGGAAGACAGGCAGGTCTTGGGTAGGGAAGCGGATGAAGTGCAGGTTTCCGGTGCGTCCACACAGCGTCAGGTCCTGCAGCTCCAGGTGGACATCCCTGATGCCTGTGGTCCCATAGGCAGTATTTGAGGTGAGGTACCGCCGGATGCTCTTCAGGTTCTCCACCTCCTCCTGCTCCTCCTCAGCTGTGATGTCTTTAGGCTCAAAGTACACTAGCTTTACAAGAGTGCCTCCAATGTCCATACCAAACCAGGGAAATGCTGCAATAGAAATAATAAGACACAAATAGTCTGAATCAGTACACTTATTAATTATGATCATATTGATAATTAATGATAATTTCATAATATGTATTGCATTTCCATTTTTTATTGTCCGTGGTACAACATGGATGTAGGTCTCATTACAGCAGACTGCCTTAGTACAGTGTGTACCGCGAACGCCATCTTGTTGCAAAAAAGGTCCAGGCCATTTACTGACATCAAGTCCCACTGATATTACACTGTAATAACGTTTTGATCAAAATGAGGCAAATATAATGCATTTTTATAAGACTTAAATATATGATCTACTCTCCCAATATCCTCTCCGTAATCCTTATTTTGACTGGCCTCTTTTGTGAGGCACGCCTTCCCTTTCTGTGTACAGACAACTGTGCTTTGCGGGAAATAGACTAAGCCCAGAGCCAGAGCTTAAAACACCTACGCGGCCTGCTTTTCTTCACCGAGTCCGCCCGAAGCCTCCCGGTGGAGTTGAAGGTCCTACGCTCAGAAGTGGACGGTCCGGGGGTTGCAGTTGCTTCATTGTGGGGGTCGCTCCTGCACAAACCGGGCATTTCCTTCGAGGACCGCGGCAGCTTCTTGGGCGTTTCGTCTTCGTCGATAATGTCATCGTCGCGGCAGTGGCCATTAAACGCCATTGAAATGACCACCAAGCCACATAAATGCTGCTGTTTGTTTACAAACAAGGGTCATTTATTGTGTGGACAACGATGTCCGTCACGCTAAAGGCTAATTAGCTAACCCTAAGTAGCTGTGTCGATGTAACGGCTTGGTACATGTCGTTTTTATACGGCTGTCAGCGTGGTGGGCGGGGCAGAGATGATTGACGTTGGAAAGGACTTATCAGAGTGTGCTCTGCGCTGTTATGGTTCTGTATGGATGTTCTTCATGAATAGTGATAAGTTTAGGAATAACCAAAGGATAGCTTGCTTGAAAATCACAAAACAAATCAATCAATTTCTAAGAAAATCTTTATTTAATTGATTGTCAATGCAAAGCTAAAACATGCATAAAGTGAGTAAGACTTCACTTAGTTGGGATAACAGCACTATCATTGCACTCAATAGGTCCCTTACATGTTGCTAAAATGCAAAGTTAAAATAAACACAATTACATACTTGCCATAATTACCACAGATGTTACCTATACAACAGCATTTGTGCAAAAATAAAACTGATATATCTCCTCAAAAAAGCAGAAAGAAGAATATGTTTGTATTTCTTATTTTATCAATGATTTCAGTCTGTATTCTTTGAGACAATGAAATAGGAAAAGGCTTTACAACTTTCTTAAAATAAACACATATATACTGTAATCTCTTTGTACAAATAAATACAGAAACACATTGTACAAGCTCGCTCTAAGATAAGGGATTGTCTTTTATATATTTTATTCATCTTTGAACCGTATTAGAAATTTCATCAAAGTGCAGATGCATTGTTCAACTTAAAAGCGACCACCTCAATTCACACATATCCTTTAAAAAGAATTTATGAGGAAACCACAACAACTGAAAGACTCTTAAGGGCTGATTTGAGATTTAAAAAGGCATTTAAAAATAACTGTGCACAATTCATTCTGACACAATTAAATACTTAAATTATTAAAATTTTCTAAAATGTGTGCTTTTGGTATATTTTAAGACATTATTAAACTTACTTTAGATTAGTTTGAATAACGTATTTCACCAGAAACCAATCATTAACAACATTTGTAATAAGAAACACTATTTATATTGTTATAATGTATTCATGATTGATTTATCAACATTAATGTAGATGAGATAAATAAAAAAAAAAAAACAGACGCCATTTACTGGCAGGGAGTAAAAGTTGGATAAAGTGCTTACCAGCTAAAGACCATAAAAAAATAATATTAATATTCTAAACCTTTGAATTTCAACTTTGAGAATCAAGTCATAATCAATTATTGAGAAGACAATTAAAAATTAAAATTGTCCTATGAAAAGGAAAAACTAATTTCTCTTTGTTGTTCTAATCACTCACTCAGTCCATTCACAAACATACTATTAATAACATCACAAAATCTGCAGAGTCAGCAATTCCCATGGGTAATTATTAAGCAGCTGCCTGACACCAACCCAGTCCAGTGACTACAATAAGGCACCAATAGCCTCCAGATCCTCTTTTGCAGCCTAATCTTCTCTTCCTTTAAAGGCATTAAGTAGACCGCTAATTCTTAAACCTCCACGCTATCAGCAGTGCACAGGCACCCACTCCTGCTGCTGTCATAATGTACCTGGTGTTTAGGCTACGGTTTGTCTTTGCAGAATCAGGCAGTTTCAGGTCAGTTGGGGGATCATTTGGCTTATGATTATCATTAGTGGAGGGACCAGAATTAGGCAGGGTTGGGGCAATCTCCTTGGCTGGTTCCCCATTGCCTTGAATGAGATGTGTTTGGGCATTGGTTTCATTGGCTTCTTGCTCCACTTTTGTAATAGCCTTAAACTCCTTTATTTCCTCTGATTCGCTATCTCCATTCTGATGCAATGGTGCCTCAACTAGATTTAAAACTGAAGGATCTTCTGCCACATGCACAGTGTTTTCTCGAACATCTTCCATATCTAGACTTGGAGCAGGACTTTCAGAAATTTCCTCTCCATTTGGGCAAGAAGTGGTCTCAGAAGTCATAGTAGTTACTGGGACAGTTTTCTCTATGGCTGGATCCTCATTGTCATTCAGATTGGGGGCAGCAGACTCTCCAGGATCAGTGCTCACTGAGTGGTCAGAAATCAAAGTAGAGGCTGCTATAGGTGGGGCAATACTAATTTCTTTGGTTAGATCATTACTTTCTTCCATAAGTTGTGAATGGACTTCCTTGTTCAAAACAGAAGGGTCTTCTGCCACATGCCCAACAGTTTCTCGGACACTGTCTTCTTCCAGACTGGGGGCAGTAGATTCAGAAACCTCCTTATCTGGTTTATTATGATTAATGCAATTTTCCTGACATGATGGTACATCTTCACTCATCTCTAGGCGAGCACTGTCTCCAGAATATTCGGGGGTTGGTGGGCGAAAGGTTGTGTTGTTTTGATCTGGAGGTTCAACACTGACAAGTATACCAGGTTTACTGAAACAAATATCATCATCTTCTGAAACAGCAACACCACTGGTCACCACTGCCTCAGCAGGGGGCCCGGGAGTAACTTCTATCTCTTGAGGAATTTTAAAAACCTGAAAGTAAATGTAAAAAATATAGATTTGTTAATCATAGATAGGGAAATCGTGTGTCTAATTATGTGACCTTTTGTTAAACACACCTATATGAAACTATTACATTGTTAAATTACAACCACTAATTGTAGTGGTGCTCTGTGCGCCATCAAGTGGAGATTTATGAAAGTCACATGGTTACCTAGAAAGGGACTATAATGTGCATAATGTGACTTTGCCTGGAATGTTCCAAAGTATGGAATAAAACACATGAATTTAATATTTGAAGATACAAAATTTATCTGTGTTTATGGTACATGTTTGTTCAAGCAAGACATTAAATGTTAAGATCTGAAGGTCTACACAAATAATGAGTATGATAAATACTATACTGTAACAGCCCATAATGGCATGTGATTACATTGTAGTTCGGGCTATATCTATGACTTTGTATTTAATGAGGTATGTACAATATCATGCATAGCGAAACTGAAAGTGCTACAAAACTTATTTGTATTATTTTGAATTGTGCTAAAAAAACTAAACAACAAAATCTAACACTAATGTAAAGCAAAAATGTAAACAAGGAAAGCATCTGCATAAAAAATCTAGTTCATTTTACCTGTGTGTTCTGAGGTTCAGAGGTCTTCTCCATGACTGGGACCACAGAGGGGACTTTTTCCACTGTGGGTTTGGTCTCTTGGACTGGTGGTTTCTCTGGTGTTAGGATCAGATCGTCTAGGTTTGTCAATGGAGATTCACTTCGGCCTGGTGATGCCTCCACGGCAGCAGGGAGCACTATAGGAGTGTCTATGGTGGTTGTAGTTAATGCAGCTTCTTCTACAGTATTTGTAGTTGTAGTGTCTTCCACAACAGCAGTGACTGGTTCTGGCTCAGTTACAATTGGCTCATTCACACTATTAATGATTGCTGCATTCTCATTCACAATAATTGGGACTGAAATATCCTGCTCCACCATAGTAGCTGTCTGTGTAAGATCGTCAACCTCACATGGCTCTACCTGAATTTCAGGAGCTTGTGGTAGCTCAATATTTTCTTCAGCCTCTTGTTGATTATTAATTGTTTCATTTGGGACGGCTTGAGCTGGCAGGGACTCTGGTTCTAGGTCTTCCACTGGTTCTTGATGGGAGATGAATTGCTCTGAACTAGGAGAACCTCTGGCTGAACCTCGCATTGAATCAGGAGAGGGAGGAGGGGTCACAGGAGGGACCACAACTGCCTCGATCTGGTGCTGTGGGGGTTCTGGTGGAATCACCTATAAAGAAAAATAAGACAAGTTAAATTAATTTAAGGTACTTTTTATTTAAAGCAACACTGTGCAACTTTTTGATTGTGACACTGAAAAAAAACGACAAAGAAAAAGTTTAAACCAAAATCTGAAGGATTTTTCATATGATTAAGGCCATACGGTGGAACATTTTATCCAAAGCAACAATTTCCATGGCAACATGCTGTTGGCCCTCCTCCAGTCTACATTTCAATCAGGTTTGTGGAGATGCAAGCCCAATCACTAAGGATATATGTTTGTCAAGGAGTTGTATTGCAATAAAAACATCCATAATGAAAATATATGCTTTTACTTAGCTAAAAAGTTACATGGTGGAGCTTTAAAACAGACATGTGTTCTCTTTATTCAGAGTTTTGAATGTGTCCAGCAAATTCAGTCAGTATTTTCCACACTGATCAATCCTATCAGCTTATCAGACTGATTCATGATTTGTTCAACACTCACTAGCTGAGGTCTCTCATTCAATACAATCAAAATAGTGCACAGGGCAACCTTGACTGTGCACTCAATTCTATTAAAAGGACCAATAAAGGTGAAGTTAATTTATCAAAGAGGCAAGGTTAATTTAAGAAGCATTGTTGTGTTATGTTGCTAGGATCATGTGTGCTGCTTGTCTGATTGGTTTACTCTGCTCCATGCCAAGAGTGGCTAAGTCCTGTTTTATCAAATGGACACCACTTACAGGGAATATCAACACAGCATTTGTTTGTTCTGCTACTTTAACTACTCTATTAAGAACAACGGCTACACGATTATTGCAAGTATATAACAAAATTACATCTTGGTTCACCACATTATTGCACTGTAATTCAATGTGTGTTGTCACAATACTAAAATTTCAAATTCAGTTTTGATATTAGGGAATAGGCTGAATACTGATTTTGATACCACAATGATATATATATTTTTAAATAGACAGTAATTTTCAAATTTTCAAGGAGTTCTTTATGTTACCATGTGGCCTTATACTAATTTTGACAAATTCAAGATAATTCTAACCAAAAAAGGTCAAATTTTGTCCTGGGTTAGTTTTAGTATCAATATTTCCTCAAATAAGAATCTAGATTCAATATTAATTTTAGTATCAATTAGTTTCAGATTTTTGTCACTTTCTACAGCCCTAATTTCAATACAACCAAACATACAATTTCTTATCTTACCTCCATCACAGGAGCTACTACCAATGCCGGACTGCTCTGAGGCGCTGGTTTTTCAGTCTCCTGGATGGGCTGAGTCTCACTCGCCTCAGATAGGACATCCTGAGGGGGTGGAACACTGGCTGTGGGCCCGGGGGGAGGCAGGTGTGGGGCAGATGGCGCAGGGTGGACATGTGCCATGACTACATTAGCGGCTGGAGGTGCAGGAGGAGGGCTGGAATCTAGGACACATTAAACATGGTGGTTATCTGTTAATGTATGCAAATCTATTCGGAAGCAATTTACTCTATAACGATCAATAGGTCAAAACACGGTCATGTATGGGTATTACTATTACATAATGAAAATATACATGGGGATTAACTTGTATGGCCGGGCTATCCACTAATACAAGGTTATTTCAGCTTTATCGCTACATACCATTTCACACAAAACACAGATGGTAGTAATTTTGTCAAGTGAATCATTCAACCTGTACCTAATGTATTTAATATATGTATAGGCATGTCACGATAATTACTGTTTAGACTTACTGTTTGATATATGAAAGATGGAACAATAATTTTTTGGGTCAGTATTCATCACACCTTTTGTGTGTACAAGTTGGTAACTTTTTGTTATTTTTTTGTATTATGATCAAATTTTACCTATAGAGTGTGGAATAAATTTCTATGACTCATTAGGTGGTCAAGTTACTTATTGTAGCTCATGTTCATTAATAATAATGTACAAATAGAATATTTTTTGGGGGAAAATCCTGCTTTATAGACATTCAGTATTATCGTGACAGGCCTATATATGCATAATTTTTGTAACTAGAGTTTTGTATTGCACTAAGATAAAAATTATTTCCCAGTTTATATTATGTTATAATTGAAAAATCTTTCAGAAACCAAAAACTGTTGTTTGCTTGAAAGATACATTATCATGACTATGACATTTCAACACCCATGTCTCCCTATCAATCCTCACTTGGTAATATGGAGTGGTGGTTAATGGACTTAGTGGCTTACTGTTAATTCCTCTCAGTGCGTCGTATTCAGCCCTGATCTCGGCTGCTATTGCCTGATGCTCACATGCCTCCAAAGCAGCAATGAACTGCTCAGGCCAGTTCTCCCTCCTCTTCAAACAGTCCAACAAGCGTACCATAGCATCGAAGCTACCACAGGTCTCCCTTTTGGCCTCAATAGTCTCCTGTAATTAGAACATACATTTTCATTACATCATTCTTCCAGACTACTGTACGAAATTATCTTTTTTTTGTAAGATAAATCTGTACCACATGATTAATTAAATTAAATTTACTATGCATTAAAGGTGCAATATGTAATTTACTGAATGGAGGTCTGTCACCTGCTTGTTTCTATGAATATATCATTGCTCTGCCTGGAATGTTCCACAGTACTTCGCTTTACTACTTTACATTTAAGTAATTTTTTTCTTAAAAGTGGTTTTATAGCTCAAAAAAACTAGAAAAACAGGCATTCTGACTGTCAGCAGGGTTGCCTCTCCACAGATCTGGCCTGTAACTTGGTCTGGTTTGGTCTCCATGAAGATAGAAAGGTTTAACACTATACTGTGAAACATTTCAGACAAAGCAAAAACTTTATAGAGAAAGATTTTTGACATACCCCCCACCAGTAAAGTTACACAATTCACCTTTAACATAAAGCATGTCTCACACATTAAAGTTATATAGGATATAGACTGTATAAATTGTGAGACTATAGTTATAAAACACAAAAACAAGGCTCATTAAAGGTGAGTTTTGTAACTTCTCTGGTGGAAGGTTTACCACCTCTTGCTTTCATGGAGATATTACTATTTATTATAATATTATTGGTTTGTCTGTAATGTTTCACAGTGTGGTATTCTATAGTGTTATTTTAGTTACACAGTGCACTTTTAAGCTGTTATAACATAGTAAAATATTTGCAAAAGTTGGATACAAAACACTGAATAGCCATTAAATCCATATATGTTCAATTATTTATTAATCAGTTGCAGAAAGTTTTGAACTCACTCTGTCATGGTCAGTTAGACATGGAAGATGGACAACAATTTCTCTTGGTTTGACAGTGGTCACAATCCTTGGCATGTTTTTTCGCAAGTAGCCAGAGTAGAGCTTGTCGTTGGCGTACGACATCTGGAGAAAAAAACAAAAATATTATTATATTAAAAAATAATAATTAAATGAATGGTTCATTTTGTTGACTACAGTGATTTGTTCAGAAAGCACATAGATGATTGTTCAAAACGTCTGTATTTGTCCTTTTGTCCTTCAACAGGTGAGACAAAGGCACTCCTGTTGAAGAAATTCCTTTTTTTTTCTCAGTGCACATAAGTTCCTGTCCTTGTAGAGCAATCACTTTCAAACTAATAACAACTGATTCAACTTCCTTATAAAGCTGTAAAAATAACTGTGTGATATTGTGAAATGTAAAAAGACTTACAAAATGTTGGAGTGCGTCTAAGCTCCTTTGCCAAAATGCATTACTAAACAGGATATGCAACCACAAAAACAAAAATCCTTTTCTAGGTGAAACAAACAGATAACCATAATTAAACATGTTTAAATATTTAGAATTTATTATAACACACTTAAAATACACAGAGTAAAAATGATTGCAAACGCAGCTGTCTATGATGAACCATGCTATTACCAATGCTGAATATCTGAACCAACCATGTAATTTCAAATTTCACATAATATCAAGCAGGTGCTTTGTCTATTATGTAGTTAGAATTAGAGACAGAAGAGAAGCGAATGTAAAAATGAAAGCACCAAGAAATAACGTTAGACTGTATCCGCCTGGGATGTATAAATCTCTATCAGAAAGTGAAAGTGAAACTGGCTGTTGCAGAAAAGTCCAGTATTCACATTTAGTTTCGATTTAGAAAGAACTACTTTAGAGACGTTACAACGTGTGTCATCATAGACTGTGCAGCTGCAGCCCGGGTCTTTGAAACAGGAAGCGACATTTCAAGGTTGAGGAATAAACTAGTCATTGATTAATCTTGCCGCCATTCTGCATCGTATTATTATCAACCAAAACAAGCATGATCGCTCAACTACTCAGTTTTGTATTTTTCATTGGAAAAAAAAGAAAAAGAAAAAAAGAACATCATTATCTGTAGTGAATACAACTTAAACCTTTCTAATGTTGATACAGAAACACTGGAGGAGTAATCTGTTGTGTTTTGCAGTCATGGAGAACGATTTCTCAAGACGTCAGTGAAACTTCAGTGTGCGTAAACGTGGGAGAGACAAGACGCACAGAAGTAAGTGACGGTAGCCAAAGGATCAAAGTCTCACGTTAGCAACCATTGCATTATTACGCAGGTAGATATAGTGACAGACCTAGTGCAGAGTGCAAACTATAGTATTCAAGTAAAAGGTACTCAAAGGGGGCGTGTTACGTTCAAAAACCACCTTGACACAGCCAACCCAAATGGGTGACCTCTAAAATGTCAACCTCTTTTATACTGATCAACTTGCTAATTCTTCATTAATATTTCAAGATAGTTATACAGCTACAATGGTTAGCTGGTTTTACTTCTAAGTTCAACCACAAACTTGAAATCTTAAACAATTTGTGGCAATGGGAGAAAGTGGAACGAGGAAATAAACGCATATGAATCTATAATGAGATGTGCCTAAAATAACTGTCATACACGATTGCCATAACTGCGGTATTAACAAACACTTAATCATGCATGCAATAAATCAGAAAATCAAAAAACTATATTGTATTTCAGTTAGCAACTTTCAGTAACTACGATACGCTGCCGCTTCCTCTGCTATCACGTCATTACACGTTTATAATATTAAATGACAAAAACAGACCAATTAAAACTACTAATTTTGCTAATAAATAATGCAACCTGTAACTCACCTTTCGTGTTTAGAGCTTTAGCAGTTCGTGCGGATCCCGAGCTATTCCTGCTCCCTTTAAGAGCTGTCTTCTTGTCACACACACATCTGCGCAGCGGTTTAGCTCACAGCCATAGCTCAGTCCAGTTCGGACTTCTGATTGGATAGCAGCAGCGTCTGTCAAGAAAAGAACCAATGAGAACGCGGTGATGTTCTGAAAAGGCAGGACATGCTAATCTTGACCTGAAAGCGTCACCTTTGCTGCCCTCTACGGTGGACGGCAGATCGGATCTCGACTTCTGGTTTACATCTGTCTCTAATCTCTTTTAATCCGCGCACATGGACAGCACGGCGGCTATAGGCAGAGATAACAGCATTAAACGGTACATACCTACACATATATAGAGACATACAGAGGCTGTTTTGGTGAAAACTTTCTTTGCACTGACCATGACACTTATCATGTGAGTGAAGGCTGTAAAATCGGTGCGGTTACAGTATATTATAAGTACGATCGTTGATTTGCCTTCAAAGAGTGTGTATTCAGAGAGATATGCTTGGACTTGTCAGGCAAACAAATAAATAAAAATAAAATAAACATAATAAGGTGATATCTAAATAAAACTTTAAGGGCAGTGTTTAAAGTGCCTGTGTAAAAACTTTCAGTTAAAGGTTGTATGGAGGATTTTTGTTTTGTTTTTTTGTTTCAAGTTGTCAATGATAGCATTATAGAGGTGCAGTAGCCTTGTAATTATGATGACCAAAAAAAAGAGAATAAAAATTCATCAACTCTGGACGTGGTGGGGCCAGCTAAACATTTGCCAATAGATAACGACATTGCCTCGTTATCTGTTAGCTGACAGGCTGTCAATCAATCTCCCTACGTTTCTAGCGTAACTGACCTGCCTGCGCGCCGCCGGTACGTGGTTTACGTACGCCTGTCACGCAGTCCACAGACGCAAGACGCACAGACGCTGTTTACTCCACCAACGCAACAGTTCTTAGCGGCTTTTTTTTAACCTATATCTTCCTCGCAGTTAGCACAAAGTTTGTTGCAATGGCAGACAAGAATCCAGGAGCAGTTAGCCGCAAAAGAAAGTCCGTTTTTGAGGTCGCTGAAAGAAGAAGACAAGGGGAAAAGCAGCGAAGCCAAACTAAGGTGATTCTTGTAGATTCATTCCAGCGATGGCGCGACTGAAGCAGACGCAGGGTCTAAAGACTGACGCATTGGTCGCCAAATTACTCCTGGACAGGTCACTTCTGCTTATTATGAAAACGTACTTTATTTCCAAGAGCTAGTCAAACGTTTTTCAGGACACGAAAGCGATATCCTATGTCTGAAAACGTAATTTTCAAGGCAAAGAAAGAGTCCGCTTGCTGCTGCGTGTTGTAGCTAGTTCATTCGCACTGAATCTCCGCGCAACCTTCTCTGCTCCCCTTTCCTACTCCTGTCCCCGCTGCCGTTCCGCTCTTCCCCCTTCTCCTCACTTCTACGGGCACGGAATCTCCGCGCACCGCTCCCCTCTCCTCTCTCCTCTCTCCCTGCTCCGCTCTTCTCCCTGCTCCTCACTTCTCGTCCGCGAACGAAATGTCCGCACACCCGCTCCCCCCGCTCCTCACTTCTCCGTCTTGCCTAACCAACACTGTAGTTAGTTGTTTACAAGTCATGTGCAGCTCACCGGCTGTAAACAAACCTGTTTCTGGCGTAAAGAGGAGGCGGGAGAAGGCGTTTCTATGTAGGGAGCTGTAGGGGAGGGGGGGTGGTTTCACGCATGCGCAACATTTGAAAAAGGACAAACAGTCGCTGGATTTCTCGTTCCTTGGAAAATCCTCTATACAACCTTTAACTCTTACACTTGCTGCACTTCCTTACTTTGTCACAAGATGGCGGTGTTCTTTCAGTTTTTTTGTTCAGTAAAACTCTTAAGTCAAACCTGTGGTTTTAAACCCGGTCATGAGTGAATTCTAACAGCTAATTTTCCACCAGAAGTGACAATCCAAAACCATTGTCAATAGGTGAGTACATTTGTTTTTCTATCAGCTGCCTGACAGAAAATAAGTAGGTCTAGGTGTGAATAAAATGATCCATGAATATAGTTATTTAAGACCAAACCAGTTTGGGAAAATTGGTTGGATAACACAACAGAATTTTGTTGTCATAATTTTTTCCAATATATTTGAATGTAAAATGTTTGTTGACTTTTTGCACAGCAGGGGGTTCTGACTAAAGTGACTGAGGGTGCATACCGTTCAAGTTTCAAGGGGTGCAGAGACAATATTCTTCCATTAACTGTCATTGTGATCTGCCAAAAATTGGGGTGCCTTTAATCCTTTAAGGTAGCTCCCTTTTGTACCACTGTACACTCGGGCCTGATTTTGCATCTCCATCTTCTGCTCCTCTGTTTTGTTTTGTTTCTTTAGTAGATGCTGTAGTCGACACAGAAATTTGCTCCCATTCTGCCACAGCTTCAGATGAACGTTTGATTCACAAACAGTGAATCTATGGTGATGAGATGAGGTAAGAGTTATACCTTTAATACAGAAGGAACTTTTTATGACGAATTTCTATTGTCATTGTTGTGCTATGACTTTGTGTGTATTTACAAATTCCTAGACATGTGAACCTTAAAATAATTAAAAGCCCTATATTACAGAAAATTGACTGCCATGTTAGAAAGTTGTTACTTCATTAAAAACATACCTGGATATGTGTTTTGTTTCATTCAATCCTTTATTATTAGTTTGTCTACATCTCTAAAACTCAAAATGCTCTGTTTTCCCTTGTGATGTAATGATGCAATAGTTTTTTAAGTTAAAAGCTACATTTCACCTTTTGTTTAGTAGAGATTGGCAATTCTTGGACTGAAATTATCCAAATGAAACTAATTAAGGTGTATAGAGTTTAAAAACACAATGAAGCACTTCCTGTATTACCACACAACGTCACAAGGTGGAACAGCATGTTTCCTGTCTGAGAGAAGATCTCACCCTAAATATGAAGGGTTTGTGTGAATGCCAGGTATTTTGATAGTGAAAAAACATTATAACATAGATCAGAAAATAGAGTAATATGGGCCCTTTAATATTTGGAAAACAATTTACACTAGTTGTTTTGGTGTCAGTCCTACAGCTCATGACATGACAAAATTAGACTTCTCTGTCTCTTCCTCTCTGCTTAATTACTTTTCTTCTCCACTCTTAACATAACACATAAACTCAAAAATACACAAACTGTAAGACATTGATGAACAAGGCTGCACTGGCTAAGCTTTTATTATTTTTTGAACACAAGATTGACTTCTCTTAGAAATTACAAACAACCCACTTCAAAACCCCAACTTTGCCTTTAATGCATTCAGGAAGTGGGGTAAATGTCACATCGTCCCATGAAACTGACCTACTCCCACTTCATTGAGAAACACAATCAGTAACCAGTGATGGTGAGAATACTTTGAAAATGTGTTTAGTTACAGAATACTGAATACATGTATTAAAATGTATTTTGTATAATTTTCTGATAAGAATAGAATAAAATACTTTTTGCTTTGCAATTACATTATAGTGTACAGAGGCAACATTAACAACAGCTTTATATTTGTTTCACTGTTTTTAAAGCATTTACTATGAGTCAACACAAGAGCAGAGTTGTCAGCTTGGACTTTTAGTGAGTAACCTTCAAATACAATCCCCATTAAATAACAGTCTGTAATGTAAGTTTCGTATTACTACTACAGGCCTACATGTCTAGTGAATCGCCCCTCCCACTTGCACTATATAAAACATTAATTATTTGCTTTTTTGCAGGCTGGGAGTCTGCCCTTTCACCGAGAGGAGTCATTTATCCCTTTGCGTGTGGCCTGATTTAAATGAACATAACTGTGCTGATGAGGATAATGATCCTTCCTGCAGCTCCACTGGTGATGTATGCATGGAACACACACGTTTAGAGTACCCATTTTAAGTCAAGAGCCCCTATCCACAGGTTGTCGTGGAAACGGGGGATCGTATGGGACCAAGTTGATTTGAAAATGCGCTTGGCTTGTCTAGACGTATTATAGGATGAGACATTTCAAGATTATATAAGTATTTACGTGCCAAAAACACAGTAGTATAAACAATGACACCTAATTCTGTTGATTCTGACTTAACAATAGTGTAATTAAATAAAAAAATTAGCCCTTGAAAAATGATTTGATTATTGCTGGTAAATGGCTGTAATTATTTTAGTTCTGTTTGTCCATACATTTTTTAAATCAGTATATATAAAAATGTGTACCTAGTGGCAGAGTTGGGTAGCCTGATTCATCAGCCAGTTTCACTTCATGGAAACTGTCTGACCTCGCAGCTTCGTTCGCTCGATGGTAGGCTGGTACTTTTATTATGTTACCAATTGCTGCTATTTGGTGACGTATGTAATGCACCACTAATGGGGCTAACTGGTATTTTAAGCTTTTCCCAAATCCCGTAGGAAGAAGAGCAATAATGTCTTTTCCTTGATAAAATTCACCAAACATTGTTCTCTTTGCTTTAAATCCTCAATCTCGGGAATCGTTGCCAACACAGAATGTATAGTTCCGTCTACATCCATCTCAACTGCTTTGTTTACTGTTGTGCTGTACCGCAAAAGGGACCCAGTCATGGCTTTACAGCTCTTCGCTGATTGGCTGGCGCGCAGTCTACAACTTCCAGGGTTCTTGCAGACCATCTAGTGTATTCCAATTCCTGACCTAGTCGCTGGAGAGAAATTAAATTGAGCGAAGGCACTAGGTGGCACCAGCCTGGCTAAGACTTGTTAGCCCCTAGAAAGGAAAGACTGTAGACTTCCTTGTCATATACTTTTTGGGTGATCTAGTGCCTCTGCCCAACATGATCAAGAGTCATAAAAATACTGTAAATTACAATAATATATACCTTTCACATTGCTTTTGTGGTCTACAGTGCTGTAGACTAGAGGCATTGATACAAGCAGTCCCCCAGCCTGCATTTACATCACAATACGCAATACATTTTACAGTACAATATACAGTAGAATATATACCAGTTGATTGTGCTGAATACCAGAACAATATACATATAGCCTTATTGAAACTATACAACATTTGCAGAGGAATTATTATATTTGGGCCAAATGTACTAGCAAGTCTCGCAGAATATGCATCTTGTGAATTGTAGACATAATTGTAGACTAGTGCTCCATCCTCTCAATCCAGTAGCTAAGACTAAACTATGCTGTACCCAACTGACCCTTGCATCCATCACCGCTCACAGCTGTGACTTAGTCTGGCCTCATTCAACTCCACTCCAAGTAGGCCAGTCGTGTTAACACATTTTGATGCACGATATATAGCTGAGGAAAATATAGACGATAAAAGATAATACTAAAATGAATTAATCCCACTGACACTATTAGTAAAAGGCAAGCTCTGTTGTGTAGTTTTGTGTCTGATGAATGTGGAGAGAGGGTTTTTTGTATAATTTAAAAATAAAAAAAATAATAAAAATAAAAAGATGATGGATTATCTCAATAAAAATTATTCTAAATGTACAATATAATATAAAAAATATTAGCTGAAATACTAGTAGTAGTAGTTAGTAATAGTTGTAGTTAGGATACATCTAGAATGAGTCATAGAAGTTATTTATTCAACCCTCTTCAGCTGAAATCAGCTATGGGAGTACAGAAAAAGAACAAAAACTCCCACAAAAAAAAAACTACCCATGATAAATATTGACCCCAGAAATAATGGTTGCATCTTTCATTTATTGATAAATCGAAGTAATTACATGACATGCCTAACTCCAAATAAAGCTTTTGGTCACCTGAGAAGACCTCTGCTCTTGTTGAACGATGTCAAACACAAAAACAGGCTTTGTCAGCTTTCAGACTGTAGAAAGCTTTTATGCATCACAGCTTTTGGGACAGAAATCTGTGATGGCATGGTGTGCTTTTTAGCTTTGACGTCAAAAAGCACCCTGTCTGGACCTTTTATTTTCTGTATTTCAAAAGCCTGGACAAGCTTTTGAGTTTTTGTTAACGTGCTGCCTCTAGGCTGGCCAGAGGAAGAGTTAAAGGCTTTGCTCTTATATCTTTGTTAGTTTGGGTTTAAAATAAGCTCAAAATTGCACAACAAAACTCAGCAAAGTCTGACATGGGTAACAGAGCTTCAGACTGAGCAGTGCCTGCAGTTAGCTTCAATCCGGTTAAATTATTACACAGTTTTCTATGTTATAATGTTTTTCTTTATCAGAAACATACCTGGGCTTCTGTTTTGTTTCATTCACATTCATTCATTCACACACAACATACAAACCCTGTATATTTAGGTTGAGCTCCTCTCTCAAACAGAAAACACCCTGTTCTACCTTATGATGTCATTTGGTAATTTTTGGTATTTCAAAAGACTGGACAAGCTTTTGAGTTTGTGTTAATGTGCTGCCTCTATGCTGGACAGAGGAAGAGTTGAAGGCTTTGCTCTTATATCTTTGTTTGGGATTAAAATAAACTAAAAATTACACAGTGGACACCGGTCACACACTGCGAGGTATGTAGGCGATGGCTAAAAAGAAGCATTCATGTTTAGAAGGCCCCTGCTGTGAAGTGAATGTGGTCCAACATGAGACTACTGCTATTTTAACCCAAAATTCACACCCCAAGTTCAGTGTTACAGTATATATTCACCAGTTTAATGTGTTATAGTGCTAAATGAGTGGTCGGAGGAGGTAAAAACAGATCTTTACTTTCAAATGAAGTTGTATGTATCCTATTGTATTCTATTACATTTTTTCATGGCCAGTTCTGATATAGATTGTTTTTACTCCAGAGACACCCTTTGCCAATATTTTTTGGCTAATAGGTTGGGCTGATTTTGATTATTATTATGATTTTTCACTTCCTGAAACCATTTATATTATGTTAAGATACTTTATTGTCCATATAGGATCATTTGTCCCCTACATTTCACCCATCCTTCAATGCCACTGGGGCAGCCTGTCAGAACCATATGCACACGTATCTTTACAATGTGTTTGGTTATACAATTAATTCACTCCTCCGTCACACTAACTGTAAAACAATTTCTGATTATAGAACTCCACTTTACCTCCTGATTGCCCTTTTTCAGCAACTGTCTCCCATTGGCCCCATTTAAATAGATTTTTGAGGTGGAGCTACTGAGTGTCTTTCAATATTTTTTCTTGGGGTCTTCACTCAACATTAGAGGTCACTGAGTTTTAATTTTTGACACCAGTCACTGGCATGTCCATTCTTGTTTACTACTTTTGCGATTTCTGATACTCTAGATGCATTTTAAATTCATCCCTCGCCTACATTCCATACATGTTCTTACAAAAGTATACTTATTAACAGGCTTGTTTGTTGAGGCCTAACTGCTTAAAATAAAAAGGTACATTTATATACTATGATTATTCATGGTTACAAAAGTAGTCCACGCTTTATATTGGGGAACTGCAGAACCACTTCATGAACTTTATAGTGATAAAACCTTTGTACATGTATTCATGAAGCCATCTTCTGTTATTATTAAATTAAATTAAGCATGTTTAGGAACTCGAGTTCACGGATCTGCTTGAGTTCTCGAAGGGTCTCGAGTCTAGGCATCAGCTCGAGTCCTGGGAGGGTCTCAAGTCCTAGGATGGTGTTGAGTCCTGGAAGAGTCACGAGTCCTGGGGGGGCCTCGAGTCTAATGATTTGCTCGAGTCCAGGGATTTGCTTGAGTCTTGAATCCTGGGAGGGTTTCAAGTCCTGGGAGGGTCTTAGTTCCAGGTAGAGCCTCAAGTCCTGGGATCTCCTCAAGTCCTGGGATCTCCTCAAGTCCTGGGATTTCTTCAAGTCCTGGGATCTCCTTCTTGACAGGAGCAGAATGAGTGCGCTCCACAGGCTGTGGGTCACACAGGACTTCAGAGTAGACTACTGTACCTCAGGGAGGACAATCTCTAAGAGCTGGTCTGAAGTGACATTGAGTGTGGGCACGTGTGTGCGTGAGGTATGTAGCTGTATCCCACAGCAGTCTTTGAGATCAAAGATTTAAAATCTCATAAGATTCTCCTCATATCTGTAGTGTGTGCTTTTTGTTGCACATTTTAAAAATCGTTTAAGACCCAAAAATCCTGTAGTGCGTGGTGGCCTTAACTCACTAACAGTGGAAATGATGTAGCCACTGATACATGCTATAGTAGCTGTGTTTGTTTACGCTCTACTGTTCCCCAACACATGCATATTATTGACAGATCTCATGCTGTTAGCTGTTTATTGATGAGCTCAGACAGTACATTAGACCTAGTTTTAGTGATGCAGACAACATTAGAATCATGAAAAAGAGAGGCACTCAGAAGCAAGATGGTGACGTCAAAAGCTTTTACTAATTACTGAAAGGTCACACTGCCCTAGGAATATCAGATCCAATGATTAGTTTAATGTTTGCTCCACATGCCTTTTCATTTTCTCTCTGTATTAACTAAAGATAAAAGAACAAGTTTAGTAGACTGGTGTTGTCACAATACTAATATTTTAAACTAGATTTCTGTACTAAGGAATAGACTCAATACTCAGTACCAATGCTAATACCACAATGATAATAAAAACACTCTTTATGTAGACAACATAATAGAATTAAATTGTAGTATTTTCTTTTATATGTGTGGTCTTGTTTCTGTGTAATTCCTCAGTCACCCACAGTACGTAGGTTTCATAGTGGTCCATTGGCGTATACTAGTCTGGTGTATCATACGAAATCATTCTAAAGATATTTAGAAAAGGTCATTTCTATCCTGTAAATGTGACTTTTTTAGTATCGATATCTGCTAAAATGACTATCTAGTTTATATATTATTTTTAGTATCCATTAGTATCTAATTTTTCAATACGTTTGACAACCCTACTGTAGACAAATGTTTACAGTTAATTAAAGAGCTGACATATACAGACAACCATTCACGAAGAACGATTACAAATGATTCATATGAGTCTGTGGATGATGGGAGGAGACCATAGATAATCTACTGTGACAATTGGGAGGATGTGCATCTACCCACAGAGATCAGACCACAACCTTTTCTTTTATAGAGACTCCCCACTCTGCCCCTTTGTACCTCTTTTTTCATGTACTGATTAAAAAAAAAAAAAGCTTAACAAGACAAATCATCTCTTGTGTTGTAGTTCCAACTAAATTAGTTCTTTATGCTCAGATTATGTTCTAACTAAACTCTCATTAAAGTAATGGAGTTTCAGACCAAGCAGTGCCTCCAGTTAACTTCTACTGAACTAAAGATACAAAAGAAGCTGTTAACTTGAAAACTCCCACTTTGTGACATTACCAAGGGGAACAGAGCATTTTGAGCTTTGGAAATGTAGACAGACACATAAACCAGGATTACTCAAACGTGTGAATGAAACAACACACAACTTTGCGTATGTTTTCGAGGAGATAACAGCATTCTGAAAGCTCACAAGAGTCCATTGCGTAATATAGGACCATTAACAAATGAAAGTGAAGAATATACACTGATGAATGTATCCAGAGATTCCCATTAAAGTCCTACATCTATGGCGACAGTGCTCATTTCAGGGGGAGGCGAATCAAGCCTAACTCTCTCTCCTCCTCTCATAGACCAGAACATGGCAATTACCCCTGATTACTGCATGCAGCGAGGCCAGCTCCCCCTGTGTGCACCATTATATCTTCCCTCTAAATACCACCGGAGTCTTTTCCTGGCTGCAATCACATGCCACTGTAGACATTTATTCAGTAGAAGAGTTTTAAAAAAGGGCTCTGAGTCCGTGTATTTGCGATTCGGGATGGCTCACATCTTCATAACCCCATACTGTCGTCTCTTAGCAACCCAGGCTGCAGGAAGGTGACAGCATTTGAGTGGGCACCTCTCCACCACCTCTCCACCCTCCTCCAACCTCTCCCCCAGCAAGAACCTGCTACCACGCACTTAAAAGTCTTTAAACAAGACACAGAAAGGTCTCGGTAATAAGTGCAAATGGAACTGCCATTTAAATTATATTTGCATCACATGGGGAAGTGTTTGAACACAGCTCAAAGCTCACCACTGTCTGGCATTTAATGAAAATATAAGTAGGCAATATAGCATCGTTATTTTAAGAGGAAGAGAGAAACTGTCCACCAAATACAGGAAAACAGTCTTTTACCATTTCTTACAGAGTTTGACTCAGCATTCTCAACATTCTGTCTGATCTGCTCTGATTTTAGTTTTATTAAAGTCGCAGTATATAATTTCATTGCCTAAAAAGTAGACAAAATTGTGTGAAATAACAAATAATGCATCCTTATTGTGACGCTTGCATCCCCACAAATGATTTGGTCTGAAAAAGGGCTTCCTTCTGCTTGTTTCTGTGTTGTTCCTTAGACTATATATTTCATATATTGGCATAAAACATCTATCTCAATAGAAAAAAATATGAATTATGTTTTTAACTTTCTATTTCCATGGAACTGTTGGTGACGTGCCACCTAAAATAAAATAAAGTGTTACCTATCATCAGTTGACCAGATTCTTAATATCTTCAAAATTACAAGTTAAATTCAAATAGTGAAGAGAAATTTAAATATATCCCCTATGTTCTTGTGAAACACTATTGTATTGTAAATAGACTACAGCTAATATAAAGTGTAATCACAAAAAATGTTAACGTGAATTAAACTAAAGGGTAAGTAAGATAATTTACATACTTTAAGAAGTGATGGTGATTTCCTGTTTGTGACGTTGGCTTCACATTTGGGCTGCTGCCTGGAGCCATACCACTAAAATGACGTGAGTCGCGAGTGCCTGACGACGCTAAATGGCAGCACTTGAAATAGCCCACCTGCCAGTCTACGCTCCCATTTGCGTGCGCTCTCCCCAGCCACATCCGCTGCGCACAAGTGCATTTCAGTACCAGGACAGCTCCCGTTGTCTTGCACACATTAACCCGCAAAAGGTGGAAAGTAGACTGAACTTTTTAACCGAAGATGGACATCGAGCGCCCCTCTAACGTAACACTTTTTGATTTCGTGGGGGGGCTACAGTTGCTCCGAAACAGTAACATCAGGACAGCCATCCCCGTGATCCTGATCGGAGTGTGCGTGTCCGGAGCGCTGTGTAACCTCCTCGTGCTGCTGGTTTTCATCCGTGATTTCAGAAAAGGAAGAGGCTCAGAAGTAAAGGCGCTCCTCGCTTCCCTTGCATCCACAGACTTGCTCATCTTGTTACTGTGCGCTCCGGTGCGCGCTGTCACATACTACAAACAGATATGGACTTTGGGGAGCTTTGTTTGCAGGACCACGGACTGGTTTCAGCACTCATGTATAGTGGCCAAAACTCTAATTTTAGCCGCGACAACCAGATCTAAGCACACTTTCATGGCAGAAGATGAGGATGGCTTCCAAAATGCTACCTGGATCCACGGAGCTCTTGTGTTCGTTTGGCTCGTCGCTATGTTATTTTCTCTACCGCAGCTGCTGTTTGCTACTCAGGTGCCATACAGTTTGGACGAGGTAATTTGCGTCTCAGAGATGCCCGTGTGCGCATCTGAGTTCATGAGTCTCTTCTATAAGATCTACCCAACTGCGGTGTTTGTGGTGCCAATCATCTTTACGCTCGCGTACTACACCAAGACGCTCCACGGTGCGGTCAATAACGCGCCAAATCCACGACACCAGAGTAAAGTTACACTCGTTTTGTTGTGTCTGAGTGGCGCGTTGGGGCTCATGCTTTTACCGGAGTGGGGGACTTTCACCTGGATACGACTCGGCTTTAACCGACCGCCCGTGGGGTTGTTAATCTTCGCCAATGTTTTGTTTTACACGTGCAGTTCGGTCTTCCCCGTGCTTCTCATGACAATGTACGACGATGTGCGCCAGGGACTCGTATCCCTTTGGTACATTGTGACCTGCAGACCGCGCAAACATCCGCCAGCAACTGTGTGCAAGTTGTGCGTAAAACCAGATGGAAATGGTGCAGAGGCGTGTGCTAATGAAGTGTCCTCCAACGCCAAAGACAAAACATTTCCAGACGTGGAGCACTTTTGGACAGGACGCAGAAATACGCACGTAGAAGATGAGCAAGACCCAGTCCCGTGGGAAAAAGACGAGAAAATGCTGCAAATGGGAATGGAGTCTAATCAAACTGACTCAAAACAACAGGAGTGCGCGTAAAGTGGGCGACATCTGAATGTAAAATGACAAATGACTGGCAGTGGTGAATCTCTAAAAGCTTTTAACGTGAAAGTTAACAATTACAGGTAGTTCTAAGATGGTTCACTGTAATTGGACAATACCCCTTCTTCTCTGTCAATGGGACTCTGAGATTTACTATTGAGGTGTGTTGTATAATACCTGTGCTATGGGCGTTATGTTTTTATGGCTCAGACATTGCAATCATGTCCTTAAATAATATATGAAATTTTATTTAGATATATAGATTTAGATATAGATTACCAACTTAATCTCCACATATAACTTAACATCACAAAAAGATAAACAACATAAAGTAAAATTTATCATGACTGGCCACTGGTGTAGCAGCTAGCTGCTGGGTAAGTTCAGTCCACATGTGACCCTAAGAGGCATAAGACAATTAAATATATTTTTAAATGCCCCCAAAACCAAAAGCCATAAAAATTTTATGGTGGCCATTTTGATGAGCCCTGTGTAGTCTAAGGGAGAAAAATGTGTTACCTTTTGAATAATGGCATTTGTGTTGTATTTTGAAAGATGTTGTCATGAGTTGCTGTAACATATTTGTACACTTGTAAATGTCAATGTTTTCATGTGTTTTTACCTGGACCCTTTGCTATAGTCTTTAATATGAATAGGAGATTTTACACTGACACCGAATGTTGTGATATTGTTGTGAATATTAAACCATCTTTCTCCATCAGTGCTCTCTTTCTCTCTTTTGTTATGCTAAGCCGGTTAATGAGGGATGAGATACGAATCAAAGCAGAAAATCTCTCAATTTAATTCACATGAGATGAATATTAAAATAAATGGTTACTGTAATCCATGTTTTAGGTCAAAGACAGTAATCATGTCTAAGGCACAGGTTGGGGCAGGTTAATAAAATTGTGTCAGCTGTATGGCTTTGTTTTATAAAATAATATATATTATAATATATATAATATAAAGTACCAAAATGGAGGTTGATAAACCTCCATTTTGGTACTTTATATTATAATACTCCATGACCACATAAGACGAAGAAAATGTAAGATCAAAATTTGTTCTCATGTGAGTCACCGGGGCAGAACATACATAGACATAGGTGAAAGAAGGAGAAGGAGAAAGACATAGCCACAACTCTTCAGTTGAAAACAAAATAATATTGCTAATTTTAAGGGACAGTATGTAAGTTTTTGATTTAAAATTTCCTAAACATGACCTATGGCATCTGTGCCCCCAGACAAGAACAAAACATCAAAAAACATGTTCAAATCAAATACTGATTTCAGTGATAACAATTGCAATGCTAATTTATTCTTAATTATAAAAACACTGGACATGATGGTCTTGTTGTTTGTGATAATGTGCTGTTTTGCTTCTTAAGACAATTATCCAATCAGAAAGCAGAATCAGCCTCACAAGCCTCATTTCCATTTGCCAGATGCCAGGAAAAAAAAACAAAAAAACAATCGGAAGTAAAGTTATAAAATTGTTCCTTTAATTAACTCATACTGTAACCATGGAAAGTGTTTTGTGGACGTCCTGATTTTTACCCTAACTGAAGTAGCATACAGATTTAGTCTTATGTTTTTCAAATCTGGCTGGCAGTCGCAAGTTTGGTTACTCAGCTATCCAGTGCATGTGTATGCATGTCACAAAATGCTCAGTCCATTGTTAAAGCACTAACTCAGTTCATTGGAATATTTAGTATAAGCTCATTAAAAGTGGTCAAGGGTCAGAAGCTATTTGAGCGATTTAGCTCTGTCACTATCCCTTTCTCCCTTCACCTCCCCCTATCTACCTCTCCCTCTTATGCTTCTCTTTCTCTAGCTACACGTGACTCTGTTTCTCTCTCTCTTTAAATCTCTTTAGTCTCTCTCTCTCACTCTCTCTCTTTCTCCTTCTTGTCTATTCTCTCTATCTACCTCCACCTCTCTCTCTCCCTGTCTCTCTCCTCTCCATGTCATTGTTTTCAGTTTATCCTCCTTTAAAAGCTTCAGAATAAAACATTGTCTTTTTTTTTTAATCTAACTCACTTTGTTTAACGGCTGCTCCTTTCCTTTCCTGTTTAATTTTTAATTCAACCTCTAAAATACAAAAATTCTAGAAGTAAACAAAACACATCTACAGAGGTCAGAAGCGAGCATACTTTTTGAGTATTCCTTCACAAGATTTTTTTTTTTTTAATGTTAACCATATTTTTTATATTATGTCACCTTTTTCCATTTAATTATTTAATGCTGATTGACACCAATTTTAGATTAAATGTGCACTATGTTACTTTCCTGGAGGAGGGTCTGCTGCTTGCTTGTCTCCATGGAGAGCTTTCATCTTTGCCATGAATGTGTAAAAGTATGACATTAAACTCCATTAAACTCCAATTTACATTTATTCAGTTACATATAAATACAGAGATTGTTAAGGTAAAAACACCTTTAAAACTGTGAATTATTACTTTGAGCAGGTTTGCCACAGATCTGACTTGTAACTTGACCTGGTGCCTGTGTCCATAGAGATAGAGAACTTTAATGCCAGACTGTGGAACATTGTAGGCCAAGCATCAAATATTTAGAGTGTCAGAGGGGTGAAATTGAGATTATTGCTTTAGGAAGGGCATCTAACATACATGCAAAAACACTGTGATACACTCCCAGAAGGAAAAAATCATAAATGCAAAAAAGTCACATACATTATCTTTTAATGGTTTTAATAATTGCAATCAAATGCCCAGTGAGACTTAATGAAAGATGACAGGCAATTAGCCCTGTGATTAAACACCACATGCACACGTCGTGATGGTTCAGTTAAGTAGGAACAATAAACAGTTTAAAAATAGCCTTAGTATTGATAGTTTCTTATTGCACTTGGCCTTTCCCACCCACGTAGACAAACAACAAACCAATGGAGTATTTCCTCTTCTCTGCAGGCTGTCCCTAGAGTTAAAGGAGCTGGTAGTGTATGCACTACAAAAAGTGAAATCTAGCTAAGTTAAAATTAGATGAGTAAAGAAAGTTTAAACTTGATTTGAGTAAGTTTGAATCGGTACGTAATATTATCTACCAATGCACAAGATCTTTTATACTTGAAATATTAAAATACATCTTGTTACACATAAGATGAGAACAACAACAAATCTTTCCAGTTAAAATGAGAAGTAAAATCTTATTCTATTGACAGATAATCAGACACAAGTTGAATCTACACAAATCAAGTAAAATGTTCTTAATTGAATTCATATTTAACTTACCTAGATATAGCTTTTTGCAGTGTGGTGTGGTGTTCTTATTTGAACAGGAACAGAGCACAACAATGAACAAGACTAGTGTAGTATTTTCATTAGAAGGTCTGAATCTCTTGTGTTACTGTGTTCTGGGGTTCTGTGTAGCATTGATTGGGTTCATTACAGTGATTGTGCCTGTGGTGTTCAAAGTCGATCTGTGTCCCATGTCAGCCAGAGTGCAGAGGGTGAACAGTGGAATACAGCTATATTGGTGTAAGCACTGGGGTAGTGGTGTATGCAAATGTTATAGCCCACAATCAGTGTTAGGAAGTAACTGACTACTACTACAATGACGTTCCTACATTAAAAGGAATACATGACAGTACTTCATCATGTAATTTTGGTTTGAACTGTACAGTATTAGTGAGGAAAAAAAATAGCTCTTGCAGTTGTCTATAGATAGATATACAGACACCGTTTTTTTTGTTTGTTTGTTTTTTGGCTTTATTTAGGCTACATTTACTACTATTCGGTCTCTTACTATGTGAACAATACACATTTGTAAAGTTTTGTAAAGCATCTAATGTTATGACTGTGAAGTAAAGTTGGTAAACTCTTATCCGGTATCTAAACGTTTTGGACCATGGGCGGACATCTAACTTACTGTCTCTCTGTTATATGTAAAATGCAACCTAGTGTCACTTTCACTAATGCTTATTAGCAGAGGGGGTATTGTTTTGTAGATCTGCAAAATTAAAACATCGATAAAAGGTCAGCAAAAACAGTTGAAGGTTATAGCATAGTTTTGATAGATTGTCATAATGTTGGAAAAAAAGGAAATACACATTTTTGTCAGTATTGCCTATAACCCTTTGTTGTGAATGCTTTCTGGGTTACATGGGATGCCAATGGTGACATGTCCAGGGGGCAGTGCCACACATATATAATGCATGTATGAGTTCTTATCAATAAACCACCCCATATGTTACAGTATAGGGTCTTTCCAACTGTCTCTCCATTATCTGAACATAAGTCGTACTTGCTCTTATGATGCACATTTGGAGGCTCATTGACTCTGAAGGTTGATAGAAAGTAGTGAGTCGAATGAATGAACACCAGTGGACCAAATTCTCACTAAAGGGCAATTCTGAATATAATACACCATTAATGGGTAGGGGCTGGGTAGTTTTGGAGAAGAAGCCATTTCTTTCTGCACTACTTAAAGGTGTATTGTGCAACTTTTCTTGTGCAGGATCCACCACCCTCTTCACCGTTGTGGTGAAGAGGGAGCTGAGCTGAAAGGCGAAGCTCTCGATTTACCGGTCAGTCTTGTTCCTACTCTCACCTATGGTCATAAGCTCTGGGTAGAGACCGAAAGGACGAGATCGCGGATACAAGCGCTTGAAATGGGTTTCCTCCGCAGGGTGGCTGGGCGCTCCCTTAGAGATAGGGTGAGGAGCTCAGTCACACGGGAGGAGCTTGGAGTAGAGCCGCTGCTCCTCCACGTCGAGAGGAGCCAGTTGAGGTGGCTCGGGCATCTGTTCCGGATGCCTCCTGGGCGCCTCCCTCGGGAGGTGTTCCGGGCATGTCCCACCGGGAGGAGGCCCCGGGCAAGACCCAAGACGCGCTGGAGGGACTATGTCTCTCGGCTGGCCTGGGAACGCCTCGGGGTTCCCCCGGAGGAGCTGGAGGACGTGTCTGGGGTGAAGGAAGTCTGGGAGTCCCTGCTTAGGCTGCTGCCCCCGCGACCCGGCCCCGGATAAGCGGACGAAAATGGATGGATGGATGGGTCCACCACCTGCTTTTCTCTATGGAGAGTAAACCAGGCCAAGTTACTGGTAGATCTGTGGAGAG
The DNA here is from genome assembly GCF_026225935.1 of Boleophthalmus pectinirostris. Lineage (NCBI taxonomy): Eukaryota > Metazoa > Chordata > Actinopteri > Gobiiformes > Gobiidae > Boleophthalmus > Boleophthalmus pectinirostris. The sequence continues at coordinate 24,681,481 of NW_026570971.1, read as the reverse complement.
GCAACCCCAGTCACAGTCAGAATGCCTGTTTTTCTAAGTGTTTTTAAGAAATAAAACAACCTGCAATTGAATACATATAAAGTTGATCTATTTAATGTTGTATTGTTTAACATCTGAAGCAGGCAATGACATATCCATAGAAACAAAAAGATGACAAACCCCCACCCAAAAAGTTACATAGTGCACCTTTAGGGCTACTATTGGGCCAAAGTTTGTATAAAGTATATGGATGAATACAAAAACAATACATTTTCACCCACTTTCTACATTTGAAAATCTTGAAAACAGATACCTGGAAACATACACAGATCCTCTTCTATAAGCAAAGCTGGACAGTTGCAGAGAAGAAACCCTTTAATATCTAATGATTTGAATTCATCCATTATGAATTGATTTTGTAGCAACACTGAATATGTCCCTCCTGGGCCACCATTGTTCACTTGCTCTGGTCTAAAGAGGTGGTCAGTGCAGGACATAGAATTATAATCTCTACTTTATTGATTTGTTTTTTCCATAATCACAAAAGCTCTTGTTATTTAACTTTAATTAGATATACCACCAATATTCCTAGAAAGCTCTCAACTATACAACCAATCCCTTTTTCTAGGAACCTTGTGCTTGGACTTGCATACTGGATTAAATGAAGCGAAGTGTTGTCTAGATCTAACGTGTATATCCCAGTCACCTTTGAGTCTGCCTTGCACAGTGTTGACATTTGAGTGAGTGAAAGTAAAGGTTACAGGTTGAAGACATAAAAAAACGTGTGTCTCTAAAGCTCAGGGCTGATTGTGCTCCTCCACATCATTTATTTATTGACAGTGGCTCTAAATATCTCCCACTCACTCTCTCTGGTGTCTCTACTCTGCACAGTATTTATAGATGTACTGTCATAGCAAGAGGACGGAGAAAGGAAGTGCTGTTTTAATTGTGTTTATGTTGGAAATGCGTGTTTTAAAGGTGTACTTGTACTTGTACTGTAACTTTTCTGGTGTTGGTGTCCATGGAGATTATATTGCTGTGCTTAGAATGTTTCACAGTATGACGTTTTGATATTTGTGTTTTATTTGATATTTGTGTTTTATTTATTTCATTTATTTCTCATTTTATTGCTCAAAAATACCTTGAAAAACATGCATTGTGACCTTGCAAACAAACGGAAGGTCACCTCTCCACAGATCTGACCTGACCTGCTTGTCGCTTCCTAATGCAATACAGAGGACCATCCAGGCAAAGCAATATCTCCATGGAGGCAACCAAGTGACACAAGAAAGGTTACATACTGCAGCTTTAATCTATAAACTGATTCTGGTCACCTGTAGAATTACAGCCATTAAAACAATTTTCTGTGATATACATAATAAAAATATAATAATGGTTTAAACATAGCTTTGAATAAACAACATCCAGTTTTTGTCCAGGTGGTTGTGAATATATTGTTTTTGTCTTATCTAATCAATCTACTCACATAGTATCACAAAGTAGTGTGTTCTTGTCAGTTCCAAGCCTAAATTAATTGTATTTGGAAGGGCATCTGGCATAATTTAAAAACAAATCAATGTTATTACCTGCGTATTTTGTATACATGATTACATCTATGAGGAAGTAATCAATCTTAGACTTTCTTTTAAAAAAAATATCTAATAAAACAACAACAGATAAAAAAATGTATAATAATAAAATAAAATCTTAGACTCAACTTCTACAATATACTATGGGACTAGATAGTAATGAGTGAAAAGTTGTTGTGGTAGTAAAAAATTTACTGTTATCCTCAGTTGGTCCTGACATTGAAGAAGAAATTGCAAACTGCTAAGAAAGCATTTTCACGACAACACCCACCTCCATGTCAGAAAACTAAAAACTAAAATGACTAAATGAATTATTAAAACTTACTCTTATGTAATTCAATTTCATGTTTTCTTCAATTATTCAATATTTATGATGTAGTGTCCTTTTTCAGCGATCTCACGGGGTTCTTACCTTGCTGTGAGCCGTTTTGTGATGAATTTCAAATTTAAACTTCTGAACCTAAACAATTTTGATATTAACTTTATGTAGAGCTTATACTGACCAACTAATTCAGAAAATATTACCATTATAATCCTCATTCATTCCTGGCTCAACTATTATTGGTTTTCAGATTCTGTAATATGTCATACACTCAGGTGGGGGCAAGAACCATGAATGTTTTATAGTACTGTGTTGTGAAATATAAAAAGGTAAATTAATGTTGAATGTGATCATTTCTATGAGTAGTCCTAGAATTTGCTACATTACAAAAAAAATAATAATAATTTTAGCCCAACCCATCTGTAATGAATAATATTGGTCTATGGAATTTTGTGTTCTGAAATATTGACTACTGTTTTTAGTATTGTAATATTGTTTGATAGATTTTTTATTATATATATATATATATTTTTTTTATTAATATAATGTAATATTGTTTAATTGCCATTTCACTGTGAGACTGGTGCAGAATAAACCAACCAGAGAAATGTATGACCAGGTCAGTTTATTTCTTTATTTTTGATGGAGACAATTGGTTTTAGGATGCACAATGTAAATTTGGAGGGTCCATCAGCTCTTTATCTCCATTTTTGTGCACTGAAATAATGAATACCCCTTCAATGCATTCCTTTAGTCTATAATGGCAGTGAACGTCTCTTTGGTGTACATCTAACTGGTCTCATTCAATACTTCCATTGTGTAAAATCCTGAACTTGATCCAAACTTTGAACTTTAGCATCCTACTTGTCAATGCTCTGATGCCTTGTTTATTGTCAACACACTCTTTTTGATGTACAGCAGCTTGATGCATATTTTAAAGCTTCCATGTTAGTCCGGATGGTACATGTATACGCTCTGTTCTTGCAGTGAGCTAAAAGACCTTGAAAAGCGCTCAGGCCTGTTCTTTTACTCAGTCATAATGGATAGCATGGTCTGCCTCGGGGTGCTTCTTTATTTGGACATTGGTTTAGTTGTGTTCTTTTGCTTGACCACAGTATATGAAAGACTCAGGCCAGACTCCAGTTTATTTATAACAACAATTGAGGGAGAAGAGGTAGAAGAGGTTAGATAGGAGTGAGTGTGTCAGACTAGTTGTAGAATTTCAAGGTCTTATATTATTCAAAATTTACTCTTGTGAGCTTTCAGCCATGTTATAATGTTGTTACCTTCTCGAAAATATTGTGTTTTGTTTCATTCACACATGTTTGAGTTTATTATTCTTCTTTCTACATCTCCAAAGCTCTAAATGGTCAGTCCCACCTTGAGATGTCATGTAGAGGTAGTTTTCACATAGAGGTAAGTTAACACATACCTCTTACCTTTTGATTAGACATTGGCAATTCTAGACACTGATCAGAAAATAGTGTAATATAGGCCCTTTAAGTGAAGACATTATGAAAATACACACAGGAGCATATACTTTATTAATGTGATTTTATAGGGAAGTGAAAGACTTTTTTTTAGTAATCATATATGCTAAAAACTGTGTACACGTGTACCTGATGGAGGGTCCGTCACCAGCTTCGCTCCACCACAGTACGGAATTTAATTGAAAATGCATTCTTACTATGGGAACATTATATAGCATATGCTTAGGATCAAAGTACATTATTGCTCAAGGAGTTCTGACAAGACTTACCCAAAGGAGGATGGAAAAGTGGATAAAGTAACTCCAGTAGATTACACTAAATAAAGACTAGAACTGCAGAGGAATCCATGCATGAACAGAAGGAGCTTGCATATCAGTTTAAGAACCATTGTGTGACAAAAGAAAAGCTTTTATCTTCCCTCTTGTGCCTCCTACATGTTTTTAAAGAATGTGTAATTCACCTCATTTGTTCTGACCACACATTTGCATAATTTGCATTCACTAAACCATCTATCTTTACTGTAAGAGCTGTGCTTCCATTTGAATATTCTGTTGAATGTTCTCTGTTGCCAGCAGTGCTTTCTTCCCTGTCATTGTCACTGTTATGGGCATAGACAGTATAAAGAAGTGGACTAAGGGAGTGTGGCGTTACCCATAGCATTCGCATCTAGTCCAGTGAAGCTCATGAGGCTAGCAGTTACAGGAGCAAATTTGCAGCCAGGTCGATATTAGGAATAGATATTTATGTACATACAAAATAGCAAAATAAAAACACCAGGATTATGTAGAGTGGGTTAATACAAACATTTTAAGACCAAAGTGATGAGGTTCACTGCAGCAGAGAGATGGGAGACAATTTCCAATACAAAGTCAAGAGTCAATGGAGCCAAAAGTGTCCCCATGCTTATTTCCTATTTGGAACACGATGGCTAGCAGGTTAGCTTTAGTTAGTTAGTTAGTTAGTTTATATATACAGTCTATGGTTATGAGTGATATTTTATACACAGTTAAAATGTAGGTTAAATGCAAAACTGGTTTTAAAGTGTGCTGTGATTAGCTTAAGATTGTAACAGACTGTAACAGACTGCAGCATAGTGTCTGTGGTGGCATTTTGACTTGTAGGTTAATTGGTGTCACTCTGGTAGAGGCCTATGGTGTAATACATAACATACAAAATGGCAAAGTGTGAAGTCCATAAGGGATGGGGCGTCACATGGAGCCTATGACATGAGTGACAGCTGGTGTGTGGGAGAGGGGAGATAAGACAGGACAAGACCTGGATTCTATATTGCCTACATAATCATAAATTCAAAACAGTGAGCCAAACATAACATAAATTTTTTAATTCAAATGACCAAATAATTACTATGTTTAATATGTTTAAATCAAATATGGCTTTTACTGATTATGGCCAAGTTGTTGGGTTGATTATCCAATATAATAAGCCTGACATTTGGTTTGCCAGATCCTATGACTAAACCCAGTTGTTTTGAATCTCTGATCTGAATGACCTCTACCCCAGCACCTGCAGCCAGTCATTAGTGCTAGTGCAGCCTCTGCAACTCCGTGAGTGAATTCGAGAGGTTCTGAGGTTTAACATAAGGCATGGCTTGTCCATATGCTGTCTTCTATGAGTACATTGGTAACCCTGCATCATTTATCATTGTAGTACCTTTTTAAACCATGAAGAGCGCAGGCTGAAACGTTGAATTTTAGCCTGTTGCCTCTTCTTTTGATTTATGAGTGGACGACTGGCGCCACCTTCTGGTCACATAGTAGGAAAAGCCCATAGAGTCTATGGTCTATGCCATAGATTGTATTTGGTAAGGAAAAAGCACGTGCCCTAGCCTCTGTAAATTGTCAATTAATATATTGGCAAACAAATGATGAACGTTAAATGTTGACTGATCTTTACTAGGCGTTCAACTTCGAGTTGGGCGGTATATTTTTCCAGCACACTCGTGAAGAAACCAGGGAGGCAAAACCAGGGTGGATTTCCGGATGTGGCCGGCAGATGGCGGCAGAGGGGTCTGTATGGATCGAGAGCAGTCTGTCTGAACCTTACAGCTGTCTGTGATTTAATATGTGAAATTAAAATGTAAAGATCATACCTTTTAAGAAGCTTAGTGATTCTAACAAATATTCTCAATGCACCATATCTTTTTATTAGTCCAAAAAATGTAAAAAAAAATTAATCGCCAGAGCCATGATCTTTTATTCTAATGTGTGTATAGATAAAGACCATTCAAAAACTATACTATAAAAACTAAACTAAAGTACACTGGAAAGGCCTAGATTTGTGTAGAATATTCAGTATTGACACTTACTGAAATTAATATCTAGTTTGCATGCTAGTCTTGTTGTACAGATCAGTATCTAGGAATTGATTCTTTTGATAACCATGGAGTGCAACTGTTCAATAACTCTGAACACATTTAGAGGACAATTTATTCCCCTAATATAAAATTAAATAAATAAAAATAAAAATTAAAAAAACATTGGAAACATTAGAATATCAATTCACCTATTTGTTAATATATATTATGCAAACTTGACTCTTGAGTTTTTAGCCATGTTAGGATTTTGATATCTCATCAAAAACCTAGACACCTGGAGTTGTGTTTTGTTCCATTCACACATGAGTAATCCTTTATTATTAATCTGTCTCACTGATCTGAATACATCCCCAAAAATCAAAATGCTATGTTCCATCTTGTGATATATTTTTCAAGTTAACAGCTACCTATTACCTTTAGTTCAGAAGAGATGGGCCATTCCAGGGCTGCAATTACCCACAATAATTCTAGTGAAAGTGTATATGTTTAAAAACACAGTGGAGACCATCTTGTATTACCACATGACATAACAAGGTGGAACAATGTGTTTTCTGTTTGAGAGAAGAATTCAGCCTAAATATGCAGTGTTTGTGTGTTAAATGTGTGTGAATGAAGCAAAACACAACCCCAGTTATGTTTGTGATGAGGAAACAATATTGAAACATAGCCCAGAAAATAGCCTAATGTGGGCAATTTAACCCAAAAGTGTATGTGTTTGCTTGTTGTGTGTTCCTAGCATAGGGCTAAATCATTCTCAAGCATGACTTTACCCCAGACCCACTGGTCGATGAAATCTATGAAATGAAACATATTAAAATAAATGGTGTATAATGAAACCTTGTTACACTAATGCTACCACAAAAGAGGAGTTTATTCTGACATTGATCCTCTCCTTTTTTCATAATAAACATTCAAATGTGTCTTTCAGGAAACTTGTGAAAGAGAACACTGGCCTGGAGCTACAGCCTCACATTAGACACACAGGGTCAAACCATTTAAAAAGTGAAAGTTTTAATACCGACAATGAGAAATGCATTTGTTTATAGGCCCACCTTTGCTGTTTCATTTCTTTTATTTATCTAGATGACTTGTAGCTTTATGCACACATCGCTAGTGCTAATCTTGTCCTGGATCAGCCCTGCGCATATTGAAAGGAGTTTATCGAGATACTGGCCTCAGGGGTGACGTATTTCACTATTTCAGGAATAAGGTGAATGCTACTTAAAAAAAATCATGCAACCCAAAGACCCATAGGTAACCATCACCGTGCGGAAATAGGAACAATAAAAAGAATAGAGAATAAAATAAGGAGTTCAATTGGGAAGCCATTAAAATGAATTGAAGATAAGACACATACCATTCCCTCATCTATTTAACATTCATTGAATTGAATAATCCGCTCTTATTATCGTAAATAGTCTGCATATTTACTCTCAATATGCTAATTTATGTTAGCTGCAAGCGCTACGCAGCTTAATAATTTTTTTCATCAATATAGTATGCATATCTCTATAGTCTGGTCCTATAGCCATTTCTAAGGGCCAGCGTGAACACAGTTATAGAATCCTCATTGTCTCCTCTGTTAACTTTTCCATTCATTTTTACCTTGCTCTTTCGCCCAAGGCCAAGCCAGTTACATTTCAATCAAAAGATTCATTGTAATGTCATTATACCAAACTAGGGCCCAGTAATTGGCTGTGATTTTGCATAGGCCTAGCACACTGGCTCTAGGGCATCTGACTGTGGCCTTATCTCTCACTTTTAAGGAAAAATAATGGACAATTTATCATTAATCTATTTGGGGAAATAATAACAAGTTAAATGTCGTGGCGTACAAATAGAATAGAGTCGCTCAGGGCTTGATGTGCACTGACCTATCCTCTTCACACTAACTGAACAAAGCTTGAAACATCGGCATAACACCTTCTGTAGAAATATACGCAGTTGAATCAATTGCTTTTTGCTAGATTTCTATGTATGCAATATTAGTGGTGGCTTAGTGGTTAAGGTAGAAAGTAACATAAAACATGCACAATAGGTTAAAAGATACATTGTGTAACTTTTCTGATGGAGGATCTGTCACCTGCTTGTGTCCATGGAGATATTACTGTTTTGGCTTCATTATTTCACAATATGGAGATAAACTTGATAATCACAATGGAGACATGTTAATGGTCAGATCTATGGAGAATCAAGCCTGCAGATGGTAAGGTAGCTAAGGTATTTTTGAGCTATAAAACATCTGTAATTGAACAAATGCAATGAAGATACATGCATATTTAATGCCCTACTGTGTAACATTCCAGGCAAAGAAATCAGTGCACCTTTAACCTTTCAGTTATGCTCTCCTAACCATCTGACCAGGAACCTATAGCTCAAGATCTTGAGAAGGGTTTCCCACTCATGGCAGATCATTATGAAGGATGGGTCAAATGTAGATGGGAAAATCTTTTGGAGATAATAAATTACATACCTGACACCGAAGTACTCTTAAGTTAAAAAGGTGTCATTAGAAAATTGTTTCATGTTTCATAGCCAGACCATAGTTTTAATTTTTATCCATACTGGTGTAATAGATGAGACCACTCTTGAGGATTTTATGTCTTTTATATAAAGACTAGAACAACACCAAAAAATAGCACAGGTGGGTACAATGTTGGGCTTCCATCATATTCTGTCACATTATCAAATCTCTTAACAGCAGAAGGGAAAGATCCAAGCTATTGGATTCTAAATACTGTGGGCACATTTAGTAATATTCATTTATACAATATAACATACAAAACAATTTTATAAAACAGTTAATTGCGCTCTATGCAACTTTGCCAGTGGAGGGTCCACCATCTGCTTGTCTCCATGTGTCCTGCTTCCTGTAATGTAACTTTTTTTTTAGGAAAGATATAATATTTAGTTTAAATTGTTTATCTCTATGTTAACAGTCCTAATTTTTCATCTGAATCCCATGGATGACTATCTCTTTTCCATCGCTGCTGCAGGCCTCTTTAGTAAACAGCCCTGGATAATGTTAGCGGTGAGAGGGAGAGATGGCCACAGCACGACACTCATTCACATTCGTTTATGGGATTAGGCTGCAACCACAATGATGCGTTTGGCATTCAGAGGCAACTGTGGCCTAAAGACAGTCTGTTTGAACAAAGATCAATTATCAATCAGAGCCTGACCAACCAGGAGAGCTGTATACCATTGCAGTGTTGACAAATAACACGGGGATCTGTTCAATGAATGCACACAGACATACGCCTTTGGCTTTGACACTGGACTCTCATTCACATGCACAGCCCACAGGAGCAGATCACAGTGGTGTTTGGAGATATGTTTACGTGATGTCTCAATTCTCTGCTCATTTGATACATATTAAGCTTCTGACTGGTAATTATGTCCTTGTAATGTTGCTCTAACTTTGTCGATGAGACACTTTTAACAGAAATGACTTTGAGGAGAGGTGAAAGGAAGCAAAAGATCTGACAAATTCATAATATTCAAAGGGTTCAAATAAATAAATAATAAATACAATACCGGGCAACAGTGGCACAGTGGATTATGTCCCTATTCCAGTAACAGCCTGGCTGGAAGGTGACAAAAACTGTTTTTTTTTTTTTTTTTAGTGTGATAGTATTGGGCATTGCTTTTGAACCAGTGCCAAAATTAAATATCATTCACAGAGAATCAGATAATTTGAAAATCTTATATTTCAGGTAATTTAAATGGTGGAGGCCACCATCTGCTTGTCTTTATGGAGATGTTGTAGCTTTGTCTGGAATGTCCCAGTATGACTTTACACGTGTCCATCTTACATTTAATAACATGGGTTTTTATTGCCTTTAAATGAAAAACATTCTTACTGTGAATGGGCTGAACTCTCCACAGATCTAACATAAATTTAAAATTGAACTAGGATAGTCCCACTGAGATTTAGAATCTCTTTTTCAGGGGAGTCCTGGCCCCACAGGGGACCCTATTGTACATATTTGTAGCTGTACATGTTTTAATTGATAGGGGAAACGAGCACCCGGAGGAAACCTATGTGGGCATGCAAATTCTACACAGAAAGACCCCACACCACCTCAGAATCAAACCCAGGATCTGCTATGAGTCGAGAGCACTAACTGATTTGCCACCATGGTCACTTTAGTCCCATTGTGTTACTCTGTACAGATAAATAAGTGTAATGCCATTTTGTGGAATATTCTAGGTAACATCTCCATGGAGAGAAGCTGGTGATGGAGCTTCCACCAAAAAAGTTACACATTGCACCTTTAAAGCTTAATTAGATAATTTTATGTGTCTAATAATTGCTGGTGCCATCTGCTGGGATTTTTGTCATTTATAGATCTTTATAAGGCGATTATGAATTTACATGAATGTTGGTGGTAAAATGGTAATCTAGATTTTGAAATCACTTTGACACTGAGGTTACAGTACAGTTACTAGAATACCACTGGAGTTAGAAAACACAGAGGAAGTGAGAGCCTCAGGGTATCTTAGTAGAAGTCCACAACAGGTTCTCCACAAGGACGAGGCTCAAAAGCTAACAGTGAAGATGACCAAGCTTGTAATGTAAAAACTTACTGTGATGAAGTAAAAAGCAGTCAAAAAATCTGAGGCACTCTGTTGGAATTAGAATAAAAGTCCTTTAATGGTTATATGGGACAAGCCAACACTTTTTGACACACGTGCTGTCTTAGTCACGGCATATCATTGGAGTTATCTTTGAGAAGTGTATTTATCATTACATCTTACTTTTTTCTTATTTTTTCACTTCTTAAATGTTTGTGTGTTTCAGCTTCTATTCCCATTGCCTCTTATCTCTTTATCAATCTGTCCATCTCCAAATGTCATACAGTGTTTGACAATGACTTCAGATACTGGCTCTGGGTCGTGCATAGCATCAGTGTTGTTGTCTCTTTGTGAATTACTACACCAGATGAGGATTATGTGGTGGATTAGCTGTGATTATTGTGACCAAATGCCTCTGTTTGTAGATGCTAATGTTGCTCTTTATAAAATGCTGAGAGAATGACATGAACATGAATGAATATAGAAAGGGTTTTGACCATGTTCTTTGTCTGTATTGTGTTGTGTAGTAGCGGTCAATGTGTGTGGCCCCGTCAGTTCATGGGGCAGGGTGAAGGTTACAGAGGGCCCCCCAAAGCAAACAGACCATCTTAATCCTGACTCCTCTGTCCATAGTCAGGTCCAGGGGGTTTGACCGTGACAGTTAAGAAGCAGTTAGAGTCTATGGGCACGCCAGGACGTCCCAGACACAATATAAGGACAAGTGAAGGGGATGTGAAATGCCTGTATTAGTTATAGCAAAATGTCACAACGTACTGTATATTATTTATACTTTTTATACTAGGACTTTTCACCATTCAAAACCAAGGATATTGTGTTTTGAATTTTTTAAATCACTTTGAAACCCATATATAGGAATATACTATATTTGGCAATGTATAAATAAAATACTGGCAGTCAAAAAAAATAAAAAAATAAATAAAATAAATAAAAATCATTTTGCATAATTTTTTCTCAGCTTTGTCTGTACCAAAGATATCTAGATTCAAACACTCAAAGCAAAACTAGTTTCAGCACCAATCTTATGACAATTTTATTAATATGCAACAATGACAAAAATAATTGGTTAACCATACAACTTGACCTCCTTATACTTAGAATAAACTTAGAATAATGAGTACTTTTACTTATTAAAGGCTTTGGTTATGAGACAGATTGTTGTTGTAACATTATCTATTATTAACACTGTACTGCACCTTTCTGCAACTGTCCAATGTATGAAATGGTGAATCCTGCCCCTATAGTGAAAAGAAAAATGTCTTCTATCATTTGAATGCAGAAAAAAAAATCCTTCAATCTCCTCCCCCTCCCCATATACGGAAGATAATAGCGTCAGATAAAGTGTGGTCCATTGTCAGGACAGTTCCAGCACAGACCTGCCCTGGTGACCTGCAGGGGGTCAACGAGAGCCGCTTACAAATCCAGACTTTATAAAAAAAGGTCCTCATGGGAATTAGTGGTACCAGGGCAACCCCAAACAGAGAGGGACAGAGGGCTTACACACTGGGCATGCTCCCTGGGGACTTCAAACAGGACAGCGTTAAACTCGTTCCTCTTACATCTGCTTTTGCTCTTTTGTTACGCTACGTTAGAGCAAGACAACAGGAGGTACAAGCCCCCTGCTAACAACTACTGATAAAATGTCAAATTTAGTAATGGGCCTATATAGCTGGGTTTAAGATGACATCACAGCTTTCTATGGGCTAATAATATTTAATACAGATGGGGCAGCTAAAATTCATCCTGTTAAAATGTTGATTTCTTTTGTAATACAGCGAGTTCTTGGGTCTAGTCACTAAAATAAATAATCAGGTTTAACATTTGTGAATTTACCTTTTGGATATTTCATGGCAAAGTACAATGTAATCAATAGGGAAAACTGTCTCTTCCCCCTGTATGGAATAGGACATCATCACATTTTAGAATCTGAAAACCACCAATAAGAAATATTAGACTTACATTTAAACAAACTTTATTGATCCACAAGGGAAATGATTTGGACACAGCTCACACATCTCAATATATTATAATAATAAACACGAAAATGTACATGGTAGTAATATAAATTCAAAATAAGTAGTAAAAATAGCAAGAGACTTCTGTCAAATAAGGCATAATAATATAAATGTCAAGTAAAAATTATAAACAGGAAAAAGTATAGTAATACAAATATATCTCAGCTATATACAAAAGGTGAATGCATAGATTATGTAGAGATTGACCTGACATGGGTTATCTTTTATATAAGGATCTGTTGTACAGTTGTATAGAGTATAGTATATATACAAAAACTATTAATTTGATTTGGACTATTTTGAAAACTACAATGCTGAAGTCATTCATTTTAGCATGGACTTTGATCAAAAGTAATGTAATACATTTCTACATTATCTGAATAGTCGCAAATGTACCAAATTAATCCAAATTAATAAAACATGGAAAGGAACAATGCAGAATAAACTATATTCTGAATTAATTAATGGCATCAGTGAAATTCTATTTGATTTTAATTTGATTCTATCTGCAAGGTAGTGTAGTTTTTCTGTCAGTCTCAAACATATATTAGAAAGGGGACTGTAAATGAGGTGCTGCAGTGTCAGTGCGTAGTCTTTTAGGTTCCTATGTTTCCAATAAAAATGTTATAAAAAGGATGGATTAATGGAGAGGATAGTCCATGGTTCATCTGACAGATTTATAAACCAACTCTAATATTCTGTGGCAACCAACTTCACATACATTCTGGAAAAATATTTCTAAAATAAAAGAGGAAGCAGATTTAAAAGTCTTTCATGTAATGCAAACTGGAGGTTTCAGAAGCCTTATAATCTAATGTTTGTTTTCATTGTCTCCATTAGCGGCTATACATAACAAAAGCCTGTGAGGATGCCTCCTTCAGCTGCTGCGGGCAAGCATTATAATAAATAGAGGATATTTATGTTGCCAGAAGAATTCACGTGAGTAATTGCAGTGATGGCTAAAATCATTTCACCATATCAAGCAGCAGATCTTAATGTACTATCCTAATTCTAATAAGTAAATAAATAAATAAATGAGATGTGTTTTTGACACTTTTGAACCCTACAGGTATGACATGGATTATGATTTCTTTTTAGCACAAGTACACAACAGTGGGCAGAGATAGGGGTGGGTGAAAACAGAAATTATCAGCACTCAAGGCTCAAATGCAGGACAGGCCAAATATTTAATAAATCTATCTAATAACTACTCTGAGTGCACTGATGATGAATGAACTATGTAAAAACAAGATTAAAACCTCATTAATGTTGACATTATCTATTAGAGCATCAACCATATCCACAAATTGCCAAAAATGCAAGAGATTGTTAGCAGACTTTTGTTGTCAAAAATACTTCTATTAAAGGTGCATTGTGTAACTTTTTTGGTGGAGGGCCCATCAAACGCTTTTCTTTATGCAGATGTTATTCCTTTGTCTGGAATATTTCAAAGTATGGCATTAAACCGTTCTATCATCACAGAGACCAAACCCAACCAAGTTACAGGTCAGATCTGTGGAGAGGCAATCCTGCTCATAGTCAGAATGCCTGTTTTTGTAGGTATTTTTGAGCAGTAAAACCACCTGTAATTGAATAAATGTAAGGCACACCTGTTTAATGTCATACTGTGGAACTTTTAAAGCAGAGCAATGACATACCCATAGAAACAAGTAGGTGATGAACCCATAACCAAAAAGTTATTTTCTATGAATTTGGTAACACGGAAGAGAAAGACTTGACAGTGCATAATCTAAGTGGACAATTGATGTTTAATTGCCTTCTTAATGTACATAAAGACTAGTCTAAACACCCAATTCTGACCTATAAGATCAAGTGGCGCCCTATACCCAGCTCACTGATCCCTATGTGTTTTTGAAGTCCTGGTCACAATAGAAGATGGGGGCTCATCCTGCAGAGTCTGTAGACAATAGTTTGAACAACACCAGTGGTCTGCATTGGGACCCCGTGGAGAGCAGATTAGCCTCTTCGTGGGGGACGCGACGCCTAGAGAGGAAGTACTAGAGCAGGACAAACCAAGGACAAATCAACCCCAGTCACTTAATATTCAGCACAAATAGCAGCAGCAGGAGGGACAGGGACAGTCTGTGATGTCTTTGTTTGGACCACGAGTGAGGAGACATGGGCACTAATTTGGACTGAGTTTGTCATTTAGAGAGGATTAAAGGTATATGAGGGGAGAATTTTGCAGGTTTGATGTAGCTATAGCTGGTAGTTAGTGATAGGGATGTTAAGCAGATCACAATATGAAACCTAAATATAAAACTTATATCTGGATGTTTATCGCATTATTAACTTTAAGTGATGGTATTTTATAGTAAGTACTGAACTGAAACAAATAAAACTCCTATTGAACAATATAAAATTACATATATGTCCTAAGCTTGAATTTGAATGGCATATTGTATCCCGGCAGGGAATTTCCTTACTGTTACTTACTATTACTGCCTGTTTTCTGACTCTGTCATACCACTTTGAGTCTAAAGGGGGAACTCGTGAGCTACTGAGGTACTTTGGTTCTGTCACAAACTGAGAAGATGTGCAAATTTTATTCTCCTAAATTACAGCTATTGATTTGAATGCTTTGTGAAAGTTAGTTTTCTATAAATTGAAAAGAAACCGGCAATGTAATAAAGCTAGGCCTGTGCAATATCTTTTTTTAGTTTAAGTGCAATTCAAATGTTAAAACAAAACGTAAAGAATTGTGGATTTTCTGATGATGATTAACATCAATATTTTGGAGGAGGGAGTGCCAAACCTACTTAAGCTTTAACACAAGCTCCTATAGACATAATTCTATACTTGAAAAAGACGTCCGTCTCGTTTATAGATGATTGACAGGCGCTGGTCTCGTTCCCACACCGCCCCCGTCACAGTTTAGCGGATAATTAAAAAATAAACTGGACAAAGAGCGGTAAGTCCGCGGTTAAGCGGCACAAAGGGGGCAGAGCACGTCCCCAGAGCCGTGAAACCGACACCGCATTAAGGCTCCGTGAAGACAAACACGCGCTCCGCCAGCTGTCTGCGTCAGTGAGCGCGCAAAAGCACCGGGTCCGCGGCAATCAGAGCGACTGGCTTCACGGGTTGTGGGAAACACCGAGACCTACTATTTAGGTTTAGGAAAATTGTAGAAGTATTAATGGAAAACAATACATAAGGTTTATTTTGCAGGTTAAACTTGGTCACGGTGTATCTCATATGTGAAAGGACAGGCAGAATGACAATTCTTGTGCCATGGCATTAGCCTAAGTTACGTGTGAGTGGTGAATTTTCCATAAGGTCATTGGTCTAATCTAAATATGTTCAGTTCATCTCCTCTGTAGCCTCTTCAAGCAGCGTCTCGCGGCAAAACACTCGGTTTTAGCGGCAGTGGAAAATCCCGTGTCCCCTGAGACCGAGCTGCGCCTGTTTCAGCACCAGACCACAAACAAACCGCAAAATATGGCGCATCCTCATCATCTGGTGTCGCGGTTTGTTACAGACTGTTACTACCAACTGGTTTTAATGGACTAATCATCAGGGCAAATTGAGTTAGTAAGCCTTAATAAGGTTTCAGCACATTTTGATTATTTTAAGAGCTATTTTAGGCCTTGGTGAAAATGGACTTCAGCTTTAGGTGAATTCTGCAGCCCCGTAGCTCCAACATGACATGTGCACATTCTTCCCCAAATCCATATCCATATGTCTAAAGCCTATTGTACAGGCCTATGAGGTTTACTCAATAGATAAAACAGACATAGCCTAATAGAGATAATAATTAGGCTAATATAGAGCCTCTACTCGTGGCATCAAAAGTTGATCTGTCCATCACCACAGTCCCATAGTCTCACTCCTGTGTCGGTGGATCCGCGTGAGCAGCAGCTGTCAGTGCAGAAGTTAATACTGGTAAAAGAGGTGTTACTGGGCTTTGTGTAAGACCAAATATTTAGGCTGAACAGAAGATCAAATATCTGCAGGGTCTCAGGGCTCATTATGAGATTTTAGAGAGCCAAATAGTAGGACATGAAAGTTGGAAAGAGAAGGACATTTTAGGAATGAAAAAAAGTTTGTCAAAGCATGTGTGACTTTTGTAAGATTCTCTATGTTACTTGATATGTAAAGTAACACAGTTTATTTGAATGAGTGCCAACCTGACTTCATGTTTTGTTGTTTTTCAATAGGGAAAATCAAAGCATAACTGCAGGCCCCACAAACTAACCTGGGAACTCTTTGCTGTGAGGCACTGCTCCACCATGAAGAATTAAAGACATTTTAAAGATGCACTATGGAACTTCTATGTTGGAGAGTAGGGATGTGACAATAACTGAAGTACTGTGATTTTGTATTGTCAAAAGTCTCACAATAATATCATGTCCCATCACAAAATATTTTTTAAAAATAAGTCTTTTTGTTTACATTAATTGTTTTGGTGCCGCAATAGAGGGAACTAAGAGGGAAAGGAAGACCATGATCCTTTGCTATGGTTCAGTGGTGACATGAAAAAATTGCTTATCAGCACTCTTAAATCTGAATTCAAGGATTATTATTTTGAAAGGAAAAAGTGACATATTCACAGTTTTGTACATCTAGGTATTTTTGCAATTAAAACACATAATTATTTGCATGGCCCTCTATATCTCATCTCCAATCATAAACAGATAATTATCAGAGTATCATTTGCTGCATTTGCTGCAGTGTGGCGTTTACAGGCAGTGGCAGCTGTGGTCCATCTCTGGGTTGATGTGAGTCCAGCTCTAAGAACGCAGGCATTTCATTATGAGATATGATTAGATTTCTAATTGCACAGTTTAAACTCTAAGTAGGCCATTTGCACTGTGGACTTGGACCAGGACCCAAATCTAGTTTGTGTCAGTCTTGGTGGATCCTCTATGATGACAGCTGTTTCTTATTGTCCCAAAGTGTGTCGGTCCATATAGCTCCATGGATTAAGTTATGTAACACCTGTCGGACAGAGATATGAATCTGAGGAGGTAATTGGCAGCTCTAAACTAGAAATAGATTATATTAGTGTGGTATTTCTCTTTGAAGATAATATGAGCTCAGTGACGCCTGGTCTCTCCTGTGATTGGCAGAGATAATAACTTAATTAGACAGATTAAGATTGTGAAAAATATTGCTAAACATTTCAGAGCCTCATTTGAAGCCTGTTAGATGACTTTATGAAGCTCAAATAGGGGTTTCTCTAGTGTGATTAGGGAAGGCAGTGGTTGTAGGTTACAGATTATTAGTGCTGCTATGGAAAAAGCTTTAGGATATGAATTGGTAATAGTCTGCTCATATCTAGACTAAAGTGTAAGAAACAATTTTGAAAATGCTTGTTCTGAAGACATCTTTTTATGTAAAGAATATTACTATTTACTGTTTATAATATCTTTGAGAGTGTATGTGTTATGAAAGATTTAAATAAATGTATATATATATATATATATATATATATATATATATATATATATATATATATATATATATATATATATATATGTGCCAAAAAGTCAGGCCTATGGACTATAGATAATTTCAAACAGCTCTAACAGAGTGAAGTGAATTAATGGCGCCCCAGTTAAAACAGCTGATCTTTAAAATAGAGTACATGTTTAAAATATAAGTACTACTAAATTAAACTATTCTGTTTTATTGATGCTTGTACAGGTATATTGTTATATTAAATGCTATTTGTCAATTATTGCTGAAATTATAGTCTCATGGCAAAAGTTTGAGTAATGTTTACCCTGCCTGTTCTTTTATAAATATGCTCTGTAATCTGTAATATATTTTATTCTATGCCATGATCACATACTTTAAACCATTAACTCTTTTTTTCTAGCCCGTTCCATCTCATATTCATTTGCAGTTTCATTGTTTTTCCTACAGTGGTCAACAGAGGGCGCTACAGTCTTTACCCCTTACAGTCTTCAGTGTCCTCCACTCGCTCACAATTCTTCAGACCCAGACAGACAGCTCGTGTGAGCTAATAGGGGCCTATCAAAGGAAGAGTGAAAGATAACAAGAGGCATAAAACTCAAGCATTTTTAGCAGTTATCAGATTTCCGAGTGTCCATTAAATTCCACCAGGCCCTTATGGAGTCTCTAAGGCGGAACCTGGCACTCCTGCATGCTCCCTCTGCTTTGATTTGCATGGGCAGAGCTCAAGGATTCTTATGGTGTAATCCACGTCACTCTGACATGATTCTGAATACTGGGTTTTGTTTGCATTGATGACTATGTTACACAGAAAATGACAGCTCCTCCCGTATCTTTACATAATAATTAATGGGAAAGAGCCCTAACCTTTAAGGCAGTGGTTCCCTATCTTTTTTCTATCTTGAGTACCCTCTAAGCTTTGCCTCACAATGTCTTCCCCCTATATTGTATATTGGTGTATATTTTAGTAATTATAATATAAATTGTATATTTGTACATTATTGGTGTATTATGAAGCTTATATAATCTTGTTTATTGATATTTATATACATTTTTTATCAGGGATGTAAATCTACTAGCCATTTGTATTCAAATAGTACATTACTTCCACTTTTCTTTCAAATCTGAAATTATTTCATCTCTGTATCCCACATACAAGTAAAACAATATGTGTTTAACAATGTTAAAATATCTGACGTCTTTGCCCACTGTACAGACTCAACAACATGGCAGCACTGAAGGCTTATATTACAATTTTTACTTATATGTTTAGATTATGAAATACTCTCCCTTTATTTTGAATACTTTTTCTTTACATCTATTCACGTGGACAGCCTAAGAAATAAAACTTTTGTTATGCACAGTTTTGTGGGGGAGATTATATGTATGTGATAACCCTAAAATTAAAACACTAATCAATATTTCTTTTCAGTTCAATGTAAGGCTATTCCAGGCTCAGATGTTTTAATAGCATGGTCTACTGTCTCTAGTCCTTTTTGTCAATTTTAGTACAAACTAGGTTAGTTTGCAAGTCTGTGGTCAAAAATTTATAAAAATGGGTGTGTCCTGGCTCCAGTGGCTCCTTCAATTTCAGGTACTTGGTGACATGACACAAGACTGCCCTGATTACAGAGAGGCATTTCTGATGTAAACACCTTGCTGCAGGGGCGGAGGTTGAAATGTGGATATTTGTTTTACTAATCACTCTGTTCATTGTACCTCCAGACCCCGCCCCTCCTCCACCGTCACCCAATTCTTTAGTCCTCCAGGTTCTGCCCAGTTTAACAGCTCTATTTTCAATATGGTTTTGGGTGGAGTTCACGTCATTAGATCCTATATTAAGCTTGTGAGTTTTAAGCTATATATTATAATGCTGTTACCTCATCAAAAACATACCTGTGTTTTGTTTTGTCTTTTGTCTCATTAATTATTGTCAGTATAATTCTCCAAAGCTCAAAATGCTCTGTTTCAGCTTGTGATGTCATTAAGCGGTAGTTTTCATGTCAACAGATACCTTTTACCTTTTGTTCAGAAAACATTGGCAATTCCAGGGATTAAATTATCCAAATGGCTCTAATGAAGGTGTATGGAGTTTGTGTGAACCAAACAAAACACAACTCCTGGTATGTTTGTGATGAGGAAACAACATTATAGCATAAATCAGAAAATAGCATAATATGGGCCCTTTAATAATAAACATAAAGATTATAATCAGAGTTATAGCTAATCTTTCATTACTAACAAGTGTGATTCAGTGAACAGCCTGTTGATTTGACTGATATAGTAGTTTCTGAAGTCTGGACTGTTACCAACCAGACCTGCCCATTAGAACTGGCACTACCCCATCACTACACGGCCAAAAATGACTTTGGCAGAGGCTTAAATATTTTTGTGCTTCTGACTAAATCTATGAAGCACAGATTGTAGTATTTATTAAAACTATTTTCTCCACATTTAAAGCTGGTCCAAAACTCATTTATTCTCAAAGCTAATTAGTAGCTCCTCTAAAATTATCACAGTATAAACCCCTATGGAGACGAACTGGCTATCTAAAATTATTTGGCCAAAACATGAAAAATGTCGCTTAGATGGAGGATGTCAAACTTATACTAGAAATATTCACTTGTGCTTTTAAAGGCACACTGTGTAACTTTTATTGGTGGGGAGTATGTCACCTCACCTGCTAGTCTCTATGGAGAAGTTATTCCTTTGTACGAAATATTCTACAGTATGGCATTAAACTCTCTAGCTGAGCTTATAATGTTACAGTGTTTTTATTACATCTTGAAAAACATACATTGGTTGGGTTGCCTCTCCATAGAACTTATCTGTAATTTGGCTTAGCAACAGTCTCTCCATTGATATAGATAGGTTTAATGCCATACTGGAACATCGCAAGCAAAGCAATATTTCTAGGAAAAAAATGTTTGGGGAACCATCACTAGAAAAGTTACAATGTGCACCTTTAATCGATACTTTGCAGCTGATGTCATCAACATTCCCTGGGTGTGTGAGGCTAACTGTGGGCACTGCTCTGTCTGAAGCTCTGTTAATCTGAGCTTTATTTTAACACACTTTAGAGCATTTTGTATTTTTTCTGCAGTTTTCAGACAATCTTAAAACTTTTTGACAGCCTTTGCTAGTGCGTGCATTATGTCACCATGGTAACTGTTGAACATTCCGCCAGTAGAGAAACATGTTGAACACCCTTGCAAAGTATCTACACACACACACACACACACACACACACGCACACACACACACACACACACACACACACACACACACACACAATTAAACACAAACTATTAAATTACCCCAAATTAGAGCGTGCAAAATGGCCAGCGTGTGAAGTTTCGTTTTCCCTGCTTTGGACATATTTTCATTAACACTTCACACTTACAGATAGTGTAAAATGACACCCATAATAGTGATCACACTTCTCACTTCTTCTCATGCTTAAAAGTTAAAAGTGAAGATCTTGGTCTTGAATCTACATTTTTTAAATCTACAAAGTTCAAGACTACTTTGTGTCTAGGAGGTTACATTTATTTTACATTGCCTACAAGCAACACAAGTTTAAATATGGTTGATACAATTATTATAAATATAATCTTTTATTATTATTATTATTATTATTATTATTATTATTATTATTATTTATTTTACAAGGTCAAACTGTAGGCCTAACCTTCTGGCTTGAGGTCTGCTATGAAATCTGACATTAAATGATTTCTCTTTTACTAGTTACTGATTTGTACTGAAACATGGATTATCAGATTGATGATGTCATTACACATAACCTCTAATCAATCAAGGTCAAAAGAACACTATTGATTTGTTCATATTGTGTGCTGTATTCCATCAGCCCTCAGTATCAGAGTTGAGAGTGGTCTATTCCAATGTCTGAAGCAGCCAACAGTCCAAGCTGTAACTCAGTCAAAGGAGACTGCCCACAGCCCAAGGTCAAATAAGTACAGAGAAAGGGAACTGGCAAAGGAGCTATTTAATCTTTACAGTTACGATACAATGGGACCATAACACAAGTGATACATGTAGATGATAAAGTATAGTCTCAGAAACATCTTAGAAATGACATGAGTAGGCTACTAACAAGGACACTATAGCAACTGATCCGTATGTGGGAAAACATATGGTAACACATAGAGCCTATATGTTGATGTCAGACAGACCCAGACTACAACAGCTGGCTCGTTCTGAGATTCAATAGATTCAATTGCAGACAACCCCTTAAACCCATTGCACTGAATAGGCTATGTTTGTTATAAAGTTATTCTCTTATATAAGCTTAGTGGAGAGATATATTTGTATTAGCCTATGATATTTCTATATTTTTAATTTTTACTTGCATGTACATATACTTGTATATAATTATGCTATATTTGACACCAGTCTCTTGTCATTTTTGCTACTTATTTTGAATGTATCACTGCCATTTATATTCTTGCTCTTTGATATTATAATCTATTGTGCTGTGTGAGCTACTGTGTCCAAATAATTTCCCTTCTGGATCAATAAATTTTGTCTAAGTCTGACTTGGGTTACCCGGGCCTTTCTGTGTGAAGTTTGCATGCTTCTCCCTGTGTCTGGATGGGTTTCCCCCATCAACCCAAAACATGCTACACAGGTCTCCATTTGATAGCCAAGGTCAATTAAATACATAGCGTGCTTGTTTTATTTTTTTATTGAACACCTAAAATCAAATTGCCTAAATGCTTTTGTTTTAGATTAAAGACTAAAAGACTAAAAAGAACAAACTAAAAGATTTTTTGTTGAAAAAAAAAAAAAAAAAAAAAAAAAGACAAAATAAATAACTTTTTTTCCCCAGGTAAAAATAAATAGCCTAACGTTTGTAAAAAGTGATGCTTTGTTACTATGGCAACAAGAGTTGGGTCTAGAGCGGCACCAACTGATGTATATTAAATTAGTTATTTTGAAAAGATGTTACCATCTGTGTAATAATCTCACTGACTGTTGAGATTCTCAAAAGTTTGCACTGTATTACAATAACGGACTTTTTGTTAGCATTTTGTGTTTGTTAGCATTTTACCCAGAATCCTCCGAATCCTCATAACTCCAGAAATGAGCCACCGTTAGCTAACAGCATGGATACGGCTGCCTCTACCACGAAAGAAATGTCAAACGGATGATAACGAACAACAACTTTTAAATTGTATTTACGTTGAGAATAAAGCCCTTTGTGTTACCGGAGGACCTTTAAATTCAGGCATTTCTCTTTTTTCTGTTTGTTTTTGTATCGTTCTTTGTCAGTTCGTCTAATTTGCAGCTGTTTATGTGGCTGGAGGCATCCCGTGGGCAGAAACACGTGCATTCCTCCACAGCCTGGTAAGTGTATTGTAGTGATTGGAGTGTGCATACAGCCATGTGCTAGAGCGGTGCTGCTGAACTTCCTTGTCCTGCAGAAGGAGGGTAAAGGCGTGACGTCGCTGCCCGCAGAGAGGCCCGTACGGCGGGGCGAGAGAGGCAGGGGACGGACGCTGCTGCTGCTACTACCGCTGCGGCAGAGACAGCGAGTGCACGGAGCTACCGGCAACTTACGAGTGGAGACACGACAGCCATAATGCGGCACCGCCCGACTTCCCTGGAGCTGATGTGACTACGCGAACCAGGGAGGAAGCGGCGGACGGCAGCACCACCTCTCCTCGGCGCAGACAGGCAGGCAGGTCAGTCTGTCTGTCTGGAGGTGGACATGTCCTCGCTAAACCCGGAGGACGACCAAAAATGGGTACCGACACATGTTCAGGTGACGGTGCTCAAAGGCAGAGGACTGCGGGGCAAGGGCAAGAATGGCACCAGCGATGTATACACTATCATCCAGCTGGGGAAGGAGAAATACTCAACCTGCGTGGCGGAGAAGACAACCGAGCCGGAGTGGAGGGAGGAGTGCACGTTTGAACTGCAGCCAGGTGCCTTGGAGAGCGGCAGCGAGCTGGTCCTCACCGTCATGCACCGGGCTCTCATTGGGCTAGATGTGTTCTTGGGACAGGCAGTGATCCCTCTGGATATGGTGTTTACAGCGAGCAGGGGCGTGAAAAACGAGTAAGTAACAGTTGCGTGATGTGTATGAAGTATACTGAATGATCATGCTTTATCATGCACTGGTTTGTCCCATTGAATTCGCTCTGCTCCGTCAGGCTAGTTCTGCTCTAGGAACTAAACACAGCTGTCAAATCTCTGGTGCTGCATCCAGGCCCTGCAGACACACCCTCTCCCTCTCCTCCCATAACTTAACTCTGGAACACTGCACACCTCATACCAAACAAAAACATATACTACTTCTGAAAAGTAACTGGCATCTCTAGAAACTTCTTCCACCCCTCCACTGCCCACAAGAGTAGTAGTAGCTCCCTGCTGTGTTTGTTTTCCTAATAGCAAAGATGTGACGTAGTTGAGTGAGGATTACAACCCGTCCCAATTCCAGGGATTATCTAACAGTTTTATGATTTGAAAGCTCCTGAGTATTTTTAGAACAACATGTTGTTCTCCGGTCTGCAGCTGGACCGCTCGTGATGTTTAAAGTTGCATCAAACTTGTGTGACAGATTGTATACTTTTAAAAAAATCAAATTAGAGCAACGTGTCAGTAGTATTGTATGAAATGGTCCCACCCTTTAGAATACACAGTGTGATAAAGTTGAATATGGAGACTAGCATAAATGTAATATCACTTTTCTGATTTATGTTTTGATATGATCCATTGATTGAATAATTTTTTATTTTTTTTGTTCAGATAATTTTTAAACTATAGGAGTGAAAATTTGACTATGGGAGGTCACCATAGCCTCCCCTATTAATGGGAAACACTGCAAAGTAATAGTATTAGTGTGCATGTGTGATGAAATACACGGGTGGTTTAAAACTACATGACAAGAATCTGGTTTAAAAAAGGAATCGTTTTACATAGTTGAGATGAAGCGATAAGCATTATTTAGGACAGCCTGTATCATGCAGTAACATGAGTTTTTGTTCCCTCTTCTATTTGATTACACAGTATACAGGACTAACCTTGTCTAATTTTACAGCTAGAATGCCTGAACTCTCTCCACAACCATCTGCATTTAGACCTCTGCTGTTGTCTTTGCAGACTCTAGCTTGCAAAGTAACAGCTACACAAACCACATTGCTTTTTGTACCATAGTATTTTCAATCTCATTGCATGTTTCTAAAGTCATTGAAAAATAAAAGCAGTTGAAGCACGTAGCATAGTACACTAACATACATACTTTGCAGTGTTAATCTTAAGACTCTGGTGGTACAAGCGCGCCACACAATTTTAATAATAATTCATAATAACTAATAATTCATCATTTTAATACAATATTTTGGTGAATAAATGTATATACATGTAAATTCTACTGAATGTATATGCTCTACTGAACAAAAAACTGATTACAGATTAAAACAAAATAAATTTAAATTGGATGCATCTGTATGTTTATGATAACTCTACAAGCATAAAGTATCATTTGTTTTACTTTTTTTTTTTTTTTTTTTTTTTTTGCTTGCCTAGTTTTTAGACTCTGGGAGGCCACCATAGGCTCCTCTGTTAATGGGAAACACTTCTTTGACCACTTTGAGTTAAAAGCTAAACTATTTTAAAGTATTTGAAGACGATGAAAGTGCCTGTTTTCTTCTATGTATGGCAAAAAGAGCATTGCAAAGTATACTGAGGCACCAGTTTCAATTGTTTTCCTTCCAGAAGTAGAATTAAAAATAGCCCTTCTTTTGTGGCTTGGGAAATGAATATGGAGAACAAGCTCAAACTTGTTGAATTTAGCTGTTGCTATGATAACGACAGTAAAAGGATGCACCAGCTTCATAGTTTTCAGATGACTATGATGATATTGTGTTGTGGATTGTTTGAGCACTTTTTTTGACTTTGGGTGGATTGGACATATCCATTGCCCATAAACACCGTAAACACCAATATAAGTTTGCAACAAGGCAAGGGTCTATGTACTTGTGGTGCATACAAGGCTTCAAGTTTTGGTCTTGTAGCATCTATGCTGTTACAGTTCTGGTACTGACCCTGTGTTTTGAGGTAGTTGTATTTGTAATTCTTGATAAAAGTCATTCTTCCTTCCCCTTACATGGCCGGGGTTGTTATTTTGCAACTGCATTTCAGTTAAGCACATCAACATCATTCTTGTGGCTACGGGTATGCTATAAACGTGCACTTAACTCTATGCAAATTTTCTGGTGGAGGACTGGGCACCTGTTTTGTCTCATGAGGATGTTACTGATTTGCATGGAATGTTCCATAGTATAGCATGAAACTATCTCCAAGGAAACAAATAGGTGACGTACTCAGGCCAAGTAACAAGTCAGATCTGTGGAAAGGTGACCATGCTTACAGAATTATTTTTCAATGTATCTTTTAACAGTGATAACACCTGTAAAATAAATGCAAGGATAATGTCATACTGTGGAACATCCATAGACTGTATGAAGAAGTGGACTAAGAGAATGTGTCATGTGTCATCCATAGAGGTCGGTTCCAGTCAGATGAAGCTCACAAGACTAACAGTTATGGGGCGAAAGTTTCATGTTAGAAATAGTGAGTAGCAATAGCATCATAGTGAAATAAAAACAACAGGATCATGTAGATCGGGTTAATGCAAACATTTTAAGACCAAAGTGAGGAGCCTGACAGTAGTAGTTACGGAGACAGGGACAAGGTTTTTCAGTACAAAGGGAATTGGAACCAGAGTTGATGGAGCTAGAAGTGTGCCCAATGGTCACTTCCTATTTGGTACGTGGCGACTAGAGGGTTAGCTATGTCCATTTAGTCTATGGGAGCATCATAGACAGAAATAACATCCAGATGGAAACAAAACAATGGCGAACCCTCCACCACAGAACAAAAAAGTTACATTAAGAATACAATATGGCAGTCTATCTTTGTGTGCCAGTAGGATATGAAACTGCCCAGTGTGGTTTTGACACTGGTGCACCTGTAAACCTCTAAACCTGAGCTGACAGCAGTCCCCTCCTCCGGCCGAGCTGGGAGCCTGGAGCTGGTCACTTGAAGGTGAGGCCGTGTTTGTACAGAGGATGTGTCAGCAGTTCAGTGTCTTGGTACATTTTGTATCTCCATGTGGCATTCAGTGAATCTGGGCCGGTCAGGAGCGGCACTAGACCGAGTATGGACTGGACTAAAAGGTAAAACGACAATTCAGGGTCACCTATAGGAAAATATAGCTGATATAGTGAAAATGCTAAATATACGCTTAGTTGGCGAATATGTGCTTTTAGTTGACAATTTTCTTTTATAGGTCTTTTACAGAGCTGCTCATCTCTAACTTTGATTGATGTTTTGTTTTGTGACTGTTGTCAGTAGGTCTGTATTCGTAGCATTGGAAGTAATCCTTTATAACTTGTATCTATAACTTGTATCTTTGGTGCTGCCTTTTTAAAGCAAACTAACCCCCTCTCTGGACTTAGCCACCATTGGCATTTTAGAAATGTGTATGGCTATACCCTGGAAAAATATTCAGTGTAAGTCATAAAAACAAATAAAAAAAATAAATAAGCAATGCCAGTACACTCAGTCAAAAGCAATACAATTAGACCTATAATAAGTTACACATTTAATAAATTTATAATAAAAAGGTGTAGTTTTATAGAGAGGACCTTTTGTATTTAGTCGCATATTTCTATATAAATCTTTTCCAGCGGCCAAAACCTTTCACTTAACTATTTTGACTATTTAACTGTCAGAGATGGGTCAAAGCACAGGTTTAATACATCATAAATCTAAGATTATCTGTTATTTAGCTTGCATACTTTTAGCTTTTTGATGGTTCAAAATGTAAAGTCTTGGAATAACCTTTACTGCACATTGCAGGTGTTGAGATATATGTATATAATATATGTTATATTTATTATATATATTATATATATTTAATGACAGTATTCATGTTGTTCTGTTTGCCTGAGTAATATATGAATGGTGAACCTGCCTGGCATGGGAGGATGCAGTGATGCGTCTACATTAGCAGTACAGATGCAGTGTCAGATTTCTTTAAAGGTGGGCGTCGCGTGCTTTCCCTTTGGTATTTCCAGTTCAGTGGACCACCGCATACAGAAAAAGCCATAACTTTACTGTTCATATATATATTTACTCCATGACACAACAATGACAAATTTATATATTTTTGTTTATACTAAATGTACCAGATGCCATGCATTTTTGCACTGGCACCTCTGATGTGTCATACTGTGACCTACATTTCAAAATGACACTGAATGTTTATGAATCATATATGTAACGTAGGGGAACACCCTTCAGTTGGGGGATGTTGTGATTCAGTGGTTGTCAATATGATTCTTTTTTTTTTTTTCAGTTCTGATATAAGATTTTGATGATCTTATTTATGACATTGCAGATGCCAGTATGATTTTTCAAAAGAATCTAATCTTTGTAGTGGCAATATCATTAACAGTTTAACTATGGCTGCTTATATGTGGCTTTTATTATGTTTGTACTTGTTTTGGGCTACTTACCTTGCTATAACTAATCATATCTTATCTTTATTGGTTTTTAACCTCTGCAGAGCCTCCACAGTCAGTGTTTAAGTTGTTGTGAGTTGTGCTGTAGCAATTAGCCACAATTTCAATGTCAGCCTTCCTCCACTGATGAGAGGAAAATCAGCTGCAGTGCATGAACAATTTTATCTTAAAATTCCAAATATTCCAAATTTCATATCACCACGCACCAGCAATTTGATATGGCCTAGCCCTTACTTGGAGCAATGATGGAAGGTTGAAATAATGTAATAAATCTTTGGAACATTTAAATTTAACATGGACTGGGATTATTATTTATTTTATACATTGTGCTGTCTTGATTTTGGTGCCGCCCCATTATTGCAGTTTTTAATGTTCTACCAACCCCACATTTAAGATTTATAGAATTAAAGGACTGAAGACATTTTTTCATCCATTTGCTGAATAAATTCCCTTTGTGCAGGCATTGCTCTGTGCAATGTGCAGTGTGTCCAGCTGAAACTCGTCTCTTCATTAAAGTTACATAACAGTAACATCCAGGATCAGCCTCTTGGACCATTCAGGGGAAATGCAACAGATTATCACATTAGATTCAACTGAGCTGCATACTGCACAATCTCCCAGGCATCTCTTTGTTACAATAACAGGAAGGTAGGTGTTTATTTGGCTTTTTTTTCTATTAAATGTTACTAGATACGACAAGTTGGGTGTCATTTTAATTGACAGTTGTATAACTTGTCAATTAAGGCTCCACGGTTTTAGAAAGATCTGTGCTTTCTGTGGGAATTCTGTTACCTCAATAATTGCAACTACTCAAATTGCAATTATGACTTGATTGTAATGTGCAACCCTTACTGTCAATAGAAAATGCTTTTATGGTTATATTGAGAAGACAGAATAGTGTTTTTTTTTTTCATTGTCACGAGGATTAAGCTTGTGTGTGCAAACTTGTCTACCCTCCAAAACATTAAACTGTAATGTTTTTGTAACTCACTAGAGGAATCCTGTTGTGCTTTTGGCTAACCTGCGCTGGAGGATGTGTGGTTCTCTCTCACAATGCCCGGTTGTGTGAAAGCATTTCATGGGAAGTCAGTGGTGAGGCTGGAGCGCATAGCGTCCAGATGTGGAATGTGGTTTTGGTCTTGTGGCCTGTCTGTTACTTGTGTCAAAGAGCAGGAATCTGGACCGTCCCCAAACATCACCACAGCCCTCGCCACGTGCCTCCTCCCTGTCCTGCTGAAGCTAACTATGCTCATGCCCTGGAAACACAATGGGACAAGTCCAGTACTCCAATATGATACAGAACTGCTGGTATGTCTGGTATTGGTGTAGACTAGATAGACCGCTATATCTGATATATTGGGTTGAGAATTGGACTTTTTCACGTATCAGCTATTGGCCTTAGCACTCCAGCACAGGTTGATATTTTGTTTTGGGTGACCTGCAGCTCAAAAAGCCCTAAAGCTTTATTTGAACACTAGTGCAAATAGATAACTGCTGAAAATGTAACTACAGCTCTTATGGGATTGTGGTGGGAAAAAAGGGCTGTGGGTGAGTTCTTAATACATTTAAATGATATAATTTGGAGGGGAAAAAAATCTAAATCAGCCCAAAAATATTAGCAAAGCTTAATCGCCATTGGTTTCTCTGTATCGGCCATAAAAAAACCCGTAGCATTTGATCTCTAGTGTATACCATAGATACCACAGTCACCATCTTACCTGTAATGTTTGCCTTTGGTGTATCTAGATTAGTGTAGCTGACAAAAACAAGTACTAAAACTAGTATCAAATTAGTGATTTGAAGCAGTATTGATCAAAATTTTATCTTTTCGAAATAGTTTTAGAATTGTCTTGATATTTAACAGAACTAGTATGTGGCTTCCTGGAAATATTAAAGAAATTACCATTATTTTGTGTGGGAAAATTACACTCTTGTCTAATGAAAAATGTTCTTTTAGTATTGTGACTGTACTGTTTATTTCTGTCCTTGCTGACTTTGACGTCTTTATTTAATACTTAGTAGTCATCACAGCGCACAGTGCAAGATCTTTAATTCCTTACAAGAATATCATGTCTGCATCATCCATTGTCTTTAATATTCATTTGTTTACATGGGAGTGGCAGTGTAGCTCTATGGACCAGGCAATATTATGCAATTAGGACCACAATAGCCTGCATTACATGTTCAGTTGTAAATGCTTGCATAAATGTTTGTTTGTGTTGCATCTAAGTTTAAAATAGCTGTACATGACATTTAATCTTATAGTGATCTTGTGTTTTCTCAAATTATTATTATCAGCAGTGACACCTTTCTGTGCTCTCTAGATTTTTGTGTTGTGTTAAATTCTTACTACTGGGCATGAGACAGTAGATTCGTTTTTAAAGTGAACAATCCATAAAGATAAAGATTGCATACACACTGTAGAAATGTACATGCTACATTCCTCACATGTTTGGCCTGTGGGTAGTTTTATGTCAAAGAGTCCCTTTTGTCTTGCTCAGATACCACACAGACACTTAGAGCTCCTTGGAGACTGAGCAGAGCTGTAGAAAATAGGTTGATAGCCTACTTGTAATTTCTGCTCTCTACTGCCTTGAAGGGTGGTTTCTTCTGGGGATCATATAGATGCTGGAGTAGGGACTGTATACTTTTAAAAGACCAGAATAAAGACTGAATATCTGAGCTGGAAAAGATGGTGTCATGAGGGGACGGGGTGGAGTGTTGTGAGTTCCTGTTTTGGAGATTGGGAAGTAGATAGAGGAGTTATGCTGCAGAATGCGAATTGTTTATATGACATTTATGTAAGCACAGATTTCCACTGAAAACATATGACATATGAGTTAACATCTAGCGTCTTTTATTTTAGAAGGAAAGAATGAAAGAAAGGAGACTAAGTTGGGTTAGTAGATTTGGCCTTGTTTTAAGCGCAGGTTTCTGTGTTTGGGAAAGTGGGTCCTCTTCAGTAACAGGCTGTACTCTCTCTCCTCTGGTACGTGGGCTTAAATGTAGGCTGCCTCTGCCTCTGCTGCTTTTGCAGTGTTGCAGTTTCTTATTTGAGTCAAGTTAACGTTTCAGACTTAGATCTAGTTCAACCTTTGTATGAACATAGATAGTGCTTATGTGACAGAATAAGGTCTTCAGAAATAGATGTGGCAAAAACCGAAAAACAACACTAAACATGCTCTGTTAAACGGTAGTATAAGAAATCGCGTTCAAACTCCAATTGTATTACATTTTTACATTTTTGTAATAAATATGAAAATATTAATATGATGTATTAAGTTTCTTTGTTAAAAGTGTTGTATCTGTTTTTTTATTCCATGTAATCATAAAATTTGTCTTGGCCCAGTACAGATATTGTAGTCCAGGGTCAAAATAACACCATTATGTGCCGTCTAGAACTAATTTTATAATAATAAAGATGTAAATAATAAATCATAAAGATGCTAGGAGGAATGTATTTAACAAAGTTAAAGTAAAATTTTAAAAAGTTAATACTATGAAAAAGGAACTAGTTAAATTGATTCTTTGCAACTGATGTCATCAACATTCCCTGAGCATGTGATATTAACTGTGAGCTCTGCTCTATCTGAAGCTCTGTTAATCAGGTAGGAATTTAATCTAAGCTTTGTTTTAACACAATCTAGCCACAAAGAACTGACTCAAAGTCCATCTCAATTTACATTGTAGTCACAGTTTTTCAGTCAGTAACTCTTATCTTTTTGTAGAACATCATACCTTCTGCTTCATCTTAAAACTTTTTTTTTTACAGAGTTTGCTAATGCATGTATTTTGTCACCACAGTAACAGCTGAACATTCCACCATACAGTTACATGTAGAACACTCCTAGCGTTATGTCACTGCAAAGTAAATAATACTGTATGGCAGGTATTTGTCTTGAAGCTATTGGCAGATACATGCTACATTCATCTTTATTTTCATTTCATATTAGAAGTGACAAAATCAATGACATGTTTCAGAAATGCAATATCAAAGTCTTGGTTCATTTGTATTACTGGTGTGGTTCAGCATTGATAAACACTCTTAGCCATCTGTCTGAGGAATGTGCACCCCTCCTTGGCCACAGGGTGTAGCCGGTGTCAGGAGGCTATTGTTGCTCCGTCAGAGTGTAACCTTAGTCCACACCTACAGCCGTGTGAAGTAAGAAAACACTGTTATTTTTGGATGCCTTCACACCAGAACCTGCTACAGTAAAGGGAATGATCTGAATCTTTGGTCAGTATAGATCCCAGGACAAGATTTAAATATAATGATTAAATTGTAACTCTGTGCTGCTGAATATACTGGGTTGTGGCCAGAGTGTGGGATAGTCTGATTGCATAACCGCCTGCACTGCATAATCCAGTGTGCTCTTGTAGTGGTGGATGAGACGAGTCCGTGCAGGAGGGTTTAATCTCTACTGGTTTTTGTTATAAATCTGTCATCACATGTTGGTCGACCTGACATGATAATTACTACTTCGGCTTATCATTCAATGTATGAAAGTTGGAAAAATATATAAAATTATCCAAAAAATAAGATTTGCGCTGTAGAGGATTAAATAACTAACTTCTATAGCTCAGTATTGGTTAATTTTGCCAATTATATGTTGCAGCTCAGGCCTTTTCACTGATGCTCTCCATTTAAAAATGATTCACTGGGATTATCTTGCCTTATTGTTATTGTGTCAGTGGCATAAAGTAGTTTCAATATTATCATTTATTTCAGTATTTCTCTGTAGCAATATATCGTGCTTCAAAATTTGTTATGTTGTACATGTTGGTCATAATACTCTGTCATAATACTCACAATAGTGCATCTACATTAACTTCACAGTAAGGTAACCCTTTTAATTGTTGGTACTTGGTGCATACAATAAAAAAATATCACATGGAAACTGAAACTGACCAGGGTGACTGTATTGTGATTATTTGTACCACTCGGATATTCAAAAAAAAAGAGAAATGCGTTTTGGTTAAGGTGTGAGATGTAATGGCCCAGTTGCAGAGGAAATGAAACAAATAAAGCCATATGTTTCGCCTCCCTGAGCTGATCATTTCTTGTTGGTGTAACAAACACTTGTTAACAGGGGCTTTTTCTCTCATTTAATTCAAACAGATGAGACTTTCCCATGAGTCATGCTATGCAGGCTCAGGCTGGTGAACTCCGTTTCCAAGAACTGCTCTGCGTCTCTACAAGAAAGGCATTCACCATCTGGGTCACCTGCATTTAACGCTCTTTCGGGCAGTTGTGGCTAAATAAAAACTCTGCATTGTTCCAAGTTATTGTCTGTGCTCACTGTCTGTCTGAACAAAACACAAGGCCCCTGAGGAGTTGTGCTACCCCCCACACACACACAAACACATGTGGTGTTATGGCATTACTAGGACAGTATTCCCCAGCTTAGCCCCATTCTTTACAACAGTACAGCCTTTCACTTAAATGCGTCATACAAGCACTCTGAATGTGCTATTACTTAATATTATGACATTATCTATTTTCATCATACATTTTGTCCAGCTAAAAACATTTGTATATCTTCTGCAGGTGGTACAGACTGAATTCAAAGACAGGGAAGAAGGAAAAGGAGCGAGGAGACATCCAAGTCACTGTGCAGTTCACCAGAAACAATCTAACGGCCAG
The DNA here is from genome assembly GCF_026225935.1 of Boleophthalmus pectinirostris. Classification (NCBI taxonomy): domain Eukaryota; kingdom Metazoa; phylum Chordata; class Actinopteri; order Gobiiformes; family Gobiidae; genus Boleophthalmus; species Boleophthalmus pectinirostris. The sequence continues at coordinate 24,647,519 of NW_026570971.1, read as the reverse complement.
TATGTACGACCTGGTCATGAAGGACAAGGGCGTATCCACCTTTTTTAAACTAAAGGAGCGCATTAAGGGCAAGAGGCGCTCCAGTGAAGAGGACTCCTCGTCGGCCATATTGCCCGGCGGATATGGCTCGCTGGTGCGCATGCGACAGAGGTTGCCTAGTGATGGTGGAGGAGAGGAGTACTACGAGGATGATGAGGGTGGAGAGGTCCGGAGGAGTAAAATGAGAACCTTCTTCTTGAGAGGGAAGCTGCGTAAGTCCTCAGACACTCGCTCCAGCACGTCCCTGGGCTCCGAAAGCAGCGAGTCGTCCTCCAGAGGGGGCAGCCTCAGCCCCACCGCCGGCATCAGTGTGGTGGTGTCTGATTTGTCCAACTCCCCCAGCAACAGCAGCAACCTGACTGCAGACAACAGCCCAGGTACGCTATATGCTGCTAATATGCATGCCAGTTACTGCATATGGAAATGCATGTTACATTTGTGTACACATTCTCTGTTTCTCCAGAGCACACAGCAAACACGTCGCCAAAGTTGTCCTCTCCCAAATGTGAGTTTGGGGATGAGGCCGGTGAGATCACCATCGCAGTGCCTCAGCCCAAAGTGTGCGTTAACGGAAGCCATTCTCTCAGCATCCAGCCGCTGGACTCAGGAAAAGCAGCGCCGCTCGGCCTGGGACTGTTGAAGCCTTTGCCCCTGTCCATGTCCCTCCAAAACCTCAGCCCGCGGGACAGAGACCTGCCCCTGGGCATCCTGGGAGACGGGCGTCGCTGGTCCTTCGACAAACCCGATGCAGAAGAGAAGGCGGCAATCGCTGCAGCGCTGGAGCAGAGCGGGCCCATGCAGGGAGACCCTGAGGAGGACAGTTTAGGCGCTGTGGAGGGAGACCGCCAGAAACAGAGCAAAGACCAGTCTCCACCTGCCCCAACAGAGGACAGGCACAAAGGCTGGTTTGGATCCAAGGACTCGCACAACAAACCCAGGTGAGATTTACACAGAGGCCTCTCAGTCAGTATCTCTGTTAGAAGAGCCACAGTATGAAATAATATTGACTACATTTTATATATACCTTATTTATATTCTATTATCTCTCAGGTGACTTCTGCTGTTTATAACTATCTGAAACAGAAATAAAAATACCTGTATATAGATGTATATAGATATATATAGATATATATAGATATATAGATATAGATAGATAGATAGATAGATAGATAGATAGATAGATAGATATCTATATCTATATCTATATCTCACTTGTATTGACCATTATTGTTATGGCTTTGTAATGTTATTTGAATATTAAGATGGATCTTGTTACATGTTACATGTTGTTGTGTAATTCCCTTAATTTCAATGATGGGTCCCTGAGTCACTTGACACTTAAACATTTGGGTTAAATTTATATAATTCTTATTAAAATAATAATAATAAACAATGTATAGTTCATCTCATCTGTGCAAACATCAGCTCTGTGTACATGTAGCACAGAGCTGTATTTCTTATAGTCTGCTGCAGGGATGTATTGGCTTCATAAGCACCTTGTGAGTGAGGCCAGGTCAGCTCCTCTGGACGATTGTTCACTCAATTCCTCTGGCCTCCTCTGTATACATACCCAGGGCTTACATATTGATGTGTTCAGAGATTCTTGGGGAAAATGCCAAGTTGGCACAGGTAGCGCCAAGTAATCAGCCAGACCAGCTGCAGCAAGAGTTGAAAACAGAGACACAGATGGTGCTTTTTAAATTCTCTGTCAGCTCTGGATTTTTGTAAAATATGTAGAAAAATATGTAGAATGATCAATCAATTCACAATGATTCACTCTGCTGTGCTGTGCAGTTTGTTAAAGTAGTGGTCTAGTCTGCCATTGTAAATATTGGTCAAAAGATTCTAAACTGTTAACAATAAGATCAGCATTTTTGAAAATTTGGGTCAAGAAGATTGTTAATCTCTTAAATCTACCCAAGTTTGTGATGGTCACTAATCCGGAGGACTGCTTCCTTTCACAGCCACAGCGGGGTAGTGTCACCCACAGACCCTCACTCACCCCTTCACTCACCCCCTCTCTCGCCCCCTCTTTCCAGGGGCAGCTCTGTAGATTCCTCTGGGTCCCTCACTAACCCCTTTAGCCCCTCACAGCCCTCACCTCCATCCCTGTCCCGCTCCAACCCCTTCTTCACCACTCTGCACAACCCTTTCTATAAAGACATGCCCTGCACTAAGCCCCTGAATGCTTCACCGCCTCCTCTGCCTCTCTCCAGCGCTCGTCCTCCTATAACCACGCTGTTCCCAGAGGTCGACGTGAGGTCCGGCACAGAGGGCTTGAGCATAGACTTATCTAGAATAGCACATGCCGAAAATGACGAACAAACAAAACTACACAAGAAGATCCCCAATCCTTTCACCTCAGAACCAGGGCTGGATTCAGAACTGGACCATTCCTTTGACGAGTTTGCAGCTGGCAGGCTCCAGTCTCCAGACCATCTGACCCATGAGTCCACAACACAGAATAACACACCCTACAGTGATCCTCCATTAAACTGTATTAATAAAGAAACAATGCCACTTAAGTCTGACGCTGAGATAACCACTAATGACTGTCTAAAATTTCAACCTATGCACATTTTTACAAGTTTCGACACTAAGGACACACATCACTTTTTCACTAAACTACTAGACACTATCCCAGAAAACAGCATGGAATATGACAATAAACCTTCTACTGAAACTCAACAAATATTAAACACTGATGCCTTTAATGACGTTAATGGTGAAAGTCCAGGTCAAAAGTTCAACAGCAGTTCACCTGACCCTTCATCCTCAGGCCTTGGTAGCTCAGCAGAGGAAGACGGCCTCTCCTGCTTCTCTTCCTGTTCTGCATCAGACAAAATTGAGTCTTCAGAGGAAACTGAATTACACAATTTTGAAAGCAGCTTTGAGAAAAGAAGTACAGATATAACTTCAAAAACGTTTGAGTCTGAAGAGGAGTTCACAGACAAGTCAGAGGAGATGTCTATAGACCAACAAACTGTCATTGAGGACTACAGCAAGGAAGCAATCGCAAGTAGCTCACAACCAGAAAGTACACCTTCTGTTACCAATATAGGGACTGAAATTGAGAATTGTCACCCAAATCCTGACCCAGAGCCAAATATAGATGCTTCTGAAAGTGAATTTTCTCCTATCCCTCCAGTTTTTGTCACAACCTCCTCCCCTGGGCTGTCCTACTCACTCTCCTGTCCCTTTGAAAGCACAAATGTGGCAGGACCAGATCAGCTTTCCCCTGTCCCCGTGGCACTTTTCACTGATTTTCCAAACACAAGCAGCGTAAGTCCGAGTCCTGACACCTCCCTGTTTCACACAAACGCCTCAGACAGGACCAGCTTTGCACAGAGCTTGTACGTGAGTGCAGATTCCCAGGAATATCAAACTTGTCTGACACATGCAACTTCGGGACACTCGGAAAAATCTGCAAACTCAACAACACTTTGTCTGGAGCAAAATAGTATTCAAATGGAAAATCATACAGCGACAGACCTGGACAACTTCTTCAATACCAGAAATGACAATGATTTGCAATCTGCAAGACAAGATGGAGGAGTTTTTGGTGATTTTAATCCAGCTTTTGAGACAAATTTCACAGCAATGGACAACTTCAGTTTACAAAGTCCCAAAGAGGCGGTTACGAAGGATATAGATGGAATATTCTTTGTCAAGCAAATTAACATCCAGGAGACTAGTAATACAGCTACAGGCACCGAGGACTTCTTTAATAACAAATATTCAAATGACAAAACAGTTGGGCAAAATGGAGGATTTGAGTCTGATTTTAATGCATTTGAGTCAAGATTTACACAACTGGAAATCAATTTGCAAAGTCCAAACCAGGAAGTTCCGGTGGACGCTGTATTATCAAATGGTAACAATGGGTTATTTGGTAATGTGAAAGGAGAAAAGTTTGAGTCTAATTTCACAGCCACGAAAGACTTTATTTTACAAAGCGACCCAGTCTCTACACTCAACCAAGACTTAATTGTAGAAGACGTGTTTTCAAACAATCCCAATGGAGGTTTTTTTGACGATTGGGTGGGTGCCAAGATCGAGTCGGATTACACAACTGGAACCTTCGATTTACAGAGTTCGAAAGAGGAAGTACTCGATGATATAAGCAGAGATTTATTTGATAGTGACATAATCTTTGAGTCAAACGTCACAGCTGTGGATGACTTCAGTTTCAGTCACAAACGGGAAGCCAATGATGTATATTCACAACATCAGGACCTAGCATTTGACAACATGTTTGAGACAAGTTTTACACCTGTGGATATTTCTGGTTTACAAAGTGTTACTCTACCAAAGCATGAGAGTCTGAAAGCAGAACACGCTACTCTGCAGCGTTCCCAATCCGAACACTTCCTAGTCCCGGCCTTTAGCGAGCTACAACCATCTGCATTCGGAAGTGACCCTGAGTTAACCTCCTCTAAACCCCAACCAGACCTGCTTCTCTGCTCTCCCTTCACTCCCTCTCTAACTCCTCAGTGCAGTAGCTCCCCTCTAGCGCTCTGTCCCTCTCCTCCTGTCGCCGACGCAGCCTTGCCGGGGTCGCCCACTCAACAGCAGCGGCACGAGGCAGCCAATCAGCTCGTCAGGTGAGGCCGCACATGCTCAGAAACGCTTTGGGGAGCACTTTTTCCCCTCTTCTTCCAGATTTGTCTCTATCCTGCTTTCTTCTACTCTGCTTGACTTGATTGCCGCCTGCTCTCGTGGGGTTCCTCTCTTTGATCTCACGTACAGGTGCTAACAGGACCGCGCCGCAGGTGTCGTGTGTGTCCTGGCTCCGTGGAAACGAGAGGGAAAACTGAGCCTCGGGCCAATTAGCAGTTATTATTTTGTCCTGAATCTTGCCACACGCCCTCCACCACACGCGCGCGCACACAACACACACACACACGCACACACACACACATACGCGCACACACACACACGCACACATACACGCACACATACATACACACATACATACACACACATACATACACACACACACAATAAGCCCCACTCTCCCTCCCCCTCAGCTTTCTCACACAACCTCAGTCATTTACGGAGTTCTCAGCCCGGATCGAGGCCGTGTGCAGTGGGAACAAAAGGTGTTGTTGTGTCGCCAATAGCATTTCCTTTTCACCTCGGGGTAATAACACTTTTAACATGTTTGATTGCACAAAAGCAGGCAATTAAGGCTTTCAATTTTGACTTAATTTAATTTCAATTTTCACCATTGTTTCCATTAATGAGGAATCTTACACCTGTCTAACTTCTTCTTCTTCCAGTTTCTAAAATGAACTTTCAGGGGAATTTCAGAGGTTAATCTGTACTTTCAATATCTGACTTCACACCGGAGGATCTGACACATACATCTAAAACTGTACAACAAAACCTGGCTAAACTGCAGTCTTGTAGTACTTGTTCATGCATATTAAATGTAGGTCTTTGACACAGGAAACCATCTTTCCTGTTGTTCTTGTGGTTGGGGGTATAGCACAACATTTTAATGCCAATTTCATTACATACATTACTTAAAAACTATTGGATTGGATTTAGCTTGTCATATATTGTACATTTTTTATGTTATTAATTCATTCTATTCTGTTATTGTCTCACTTAATTATTCTTATTAATAACACCAGTTTCAAAGCCGAAATATGTTAGATCAGACCTCCTGTGTGGCAGCCAGACTGGGTCCTTCTCTTCCTTCTTTGTATAAAGTCTAGTGCTACAGGTTCATGTCTAACTGTGCATTTTGTATTGGTGATCTTTAGTCCACACCCAGTGAAGCCCCTGACCACTGCCACGGCAGGCGACGAGAAGAGGACGGAGGGCCGGTCGATGCTTGAGAAGTTCAAGTTCAGAAGCCCAGGAAAGAGCAGCCAGAGCAGCGAGGAAAGTGACAAAAGGAAGGTAATAATAAAGATCAAATATCACTGAGAAATTAACGTCACCTGCTTATTTGTGTGGATATGTCATTGCTCTGCATGGAATGTTCCACGGTATGACATTAAACAGCTCTATCTTGCATTTATTCATTTAAACGTGGTTTTATAGCTCAAAAAATGCAGACAAAAATAGGCATTCTGAAAATAGGTTCCCTCTCCACAGATCTGACCTGTAACTTGGTCTGGTTTGGTCTCCATGAAGATAGAAAGGTTTAATACCATACTGTGAAACATTCCAGACAAAGTAATAATATTTTTATGTATAAAAGCATTTGATGGACCATCCACCAGAAATGTTAGACAACGCACCTTTAAAGCTTTACCTTTTTTAATTCATGTTTGCTTCCATTGGTCTGTAAAACCACTTAGTTTTATGTATTTATATCACTTTTAGTAGTTGGTAGAAAATGGTACATATTACTCATACATTACACACATGAGTCATTTGTCAGAAGATCTCATCTCTCATTTTAGTTAGATTGTAAAAATGTAGTGAAATGATTGACTTCATTAAAATAAATGTATCTAAAAGTAGAGATAATAATAGGTGACATTTAATTAAATGCTTACAAATGGAATGTACTAATTACGGAGCCTGTTTATTCTCATAGGTGTAATTGCACAAATGAATACCTTAGTATTGGCACGATGCTTACGATTTTGTAAGAAATAGACTCTATACTCATTACCGATTCTGATACCGCTATGATGCCACGATCATAATAAAAAACTATGAAAAATAAATATAAACATCTTTCTTTAGACGATAGAATATAATTTTCAACATTAAACAACAGTACTTTCTGTTATATTACCATGTGAGTTTATAACTGTGCAGTTGTCCAGGTAGGTTACATAGTGGTCCGTGCGAATATACTAGTCTGTTATAAAGCCATTCAGGAAAGGTTAATTTCTGTCCTGTGAATATGACGTTTTTAGTATCGATATCTGCTCAAATGAGTATCTAGTCTCATTACTAGTTTTAGAATGAATTTAGTATCTGATTTTTGATAGTTTTGACAAGGTTATTAAATCTATGACTGTTTTCACAGTTTTTTCTTTGTGAGTGCATTTAAAGAATAAATGCAATATTTTTGGGTAAACCCCCCTTATCTTATGTGTCACGCCTGTATGTTTAATTCCGTCTCTGTTTGTCCCTCAGTCTCTGACGGAGGGCGCAGGCTCCTACTACCATCTGACGCACAGTGAACTGGTGTCTCTGCTGGTGCAGCGGGAGGCGGAGCTCCAGAATCAGAAGGCGGAGTTTGAGCGACAGAAAATCCTTTTGGCCAAACGAGAGACAGAGCTGAAGAAGCTGAAGCCACAGGTCAGAGATTTGGAGGATTACATTGACACTCTGCTGGTGAGAATCATGGAGCAGAAACCCACTCTTCTGCAAGTACGCTCCAAGTTCAAGTGACCGCGGTCTGGCTTTGTTCACTATAAAAGTTCCACAATGGCTCTTTAGTCTTTTCACTGCTCGGCTGTCCTTTTGATACAGTTACACAGGCACTGCGAGGTTTCCAGACAGCATGCTCCTCTGAACAAAACACATGGTCGAGCGGTCTGAAGGTCACGTGAAGGTCGTGTGAAGAATGCCGCAGGTCCTCAGGTCGAATTCAGGTCGGTTTTGGGCTCTCACCGAGGGGCTTCAAGACCCAGACGCTTTCATTTAGGACTCTGATTGTAGAAATGATCCTCTCATCTTCACCACTTTGATCACAGAACATGGGAAGTCTCAATCCAAAACACCCCCACTATATGAAAGGCATTGTCACTCCTCATTTAGTTATGTGTCAGTGCCCCAGTGACAATCAGTAATGTTTTTTTTTTATTATTATTTTCAAATAAATAGCCCTTTTTACAAATTTTTAATAAATGCGTTTGCCAAATATGTTGTTTAATCTTACATATAAATTATGCAAATACTTTTAGCCATTTAGTTCTAGTGCACTTTAGTTTCTCGGTTTTATATTTACAGTATTCCTCATCAAATGAGTCTGTGCATTTAAAGATGGTTCTAAAAGCAACAGAACAATTTAATATATAAAACAGAGGCTCCTAATCCTAACACCTGCCCCATAGTGCCATATGTCAGTTACATTCCTTACCTCCTGAGCTTAGACTTCTATAGAAACTAAATAGTGAGCCCAATTTGAATTCACAAACTTATAAACTTACAGACTTAAAAACAAAAATAATAATAGCCTACATCTGAACTTTATGTTTGAATGAAGTGAAAAATGAAGAAGTCTATTTCAATTCATTCTAAAAGACTAAAAGGCATTTCTGAGGGATTATTATTACAGTTATTATTTAATTAACACATTAATTTTGTAGTAGTTTTGAGTAAATACATTTTTGTTGTTGTAAATTTTGCAGAAAACATCACCGCCAAGGCTAACTCATTTTTACATACATTTTTTTGTTTAGTTTTACACTGTTTTACAAATTAAGTCAAGATAAAGCTAGAAACAGCTTTACCTTGCTTTTTTTCTCTGCATCATATATACTGGATGTTTTGGACTGACACTGAACCATCTCTTTTAATCAAATACCAAGTGCTTTGACTCGTTTTTGGTGGATGGACAAACCGAATTGTTCAACCGCATCACTGGGACCTGATTGTAGCGCCTTCAAAAGTGTCTTCTACAGTGAAAAGGCAGTTTCTCCTGTTCATTTCTTATTCATTCCTTTATTTTCCTGCACTGATGTGTCTACCTACAGTTCAGAGTGTTTTTATCTGGTGTTTTTATCAGTATCACAAGCAGTACGGATGGGATGAGGCACAATTTTCACAAGACTAGACGAGATTTGGTCCATGAGAATGAGACGAGATGAGATTTTAACAATATATAAATTTAGCATTTCAGTTTCCATGTTTGGCCTTACATAAAAAAAAAGACTCCATAATTTTGTTTCCATTCTAGTCCTGCTTTTTTTGTACAGTCCAAATGTAAACATTTTTCTCATTTGTGCATAGTCTTGGGTCAATTTGGTCTCGTGAGATCTTGTACTATGAGATCTTGTACCATCCCTAGCAAGCAACCATCACATGTTTTCCAATGCCATGCTTTGCGCACACTTATGATCAACTTATCAACTTCCCACTCTGTTCCCTAAATTAATAGCATATACACCAAATGCTGCCTTATTTCTGCTTAGCCAAGTCATTTTACCATTAAAAGAAAAGGGCATTTGCTCATTTATTATTATTCTTTCAACATTGTATTAAAACACTGCACAAAATTATGCATAACAGTAGACGATGAGCAGATGTTACTGTGAAATGCCAAATATAGTCTTAAAACTTAATCTTGGGAGCAGAGTGAGTAACCATAAAAGTATACAGATTACTAAACCACATTTAACAGCATTTGTGGATACCTGTACCTTTGTCAGTATCAGTAAAGTTAGATTATCACAGAATACTACTGCACTTATGACTTGCTCTGGGCTTCCACAATTAACATTGAGCCACTGAGCATAGAGTGTCCTCCATCTTGGTTTTACCCTAGACCAGTTGTAGAGGCGTGTTTTAATGTGGCACTTATAGAATAAAGTTTGTCTCCATGTCTTCCATTTTAAAGCAGTTTTAAGTTAAAGTTTGATTGTATTTGTCCTGACTGAGTAACTGTTCGAATGTGCTCAAAGGTAGCGTGTAAGACTGGAAAGTTTACAAACGTGATGCAATTCTGTTTCACAAATTTTGTATATTTAATAAAGAATATTTTGTGTTTCTTGCTCACCGTATCATTGGCTTTACTCTTCATATCAGGTGTTGGTATCAAACGTGGACTTCAGAATGAATGCTGAGTGAACTTATTTTAGGCAAATACAGATCAGCCCAACAAAATCTGGTTCCTTAATTATTCTTAATACAATTTAGATTATTCAGATAATATGTTGCAATAAATGGATTGTTTAGAAAAAGGAATTTGTTATGCTGCCAACTATTAAGGCAGATCCAAATGTAGTTGCAATAATCATCTCTCAAAAAAAAAAAAAGGTTAAAAAATAAATAAATCTTCTATCATTGCTATTTCTCATTTTTGAAAATGATACTTTAGACATGGCCTTGTTTATTAATTATGTATAAACATTGTGATAGTAATGATCAAAGTCTCCACCAGGGGGCTACATTACCTCCTAAATGTCCACACTATGGCAGTTCATAGCTATATAGTTCATTGTTATTTTAATAGATCCATGGTTCATAGTTACAGCCTACAGTAATTGTTCAATCTGATAATTGCAAAACTATTTTTTTTTCTCGACTCCACCCTCAAAACAATATCACAGCGTTGTCTTCTGGGAAATGCAGTTTGACTTATGGATTCTCACGGCAGCGGGCTTGTCTCTCCGACCGAGAGAAAAACTACATTTAGCCTGAACCGGGCTGACCGTGACAGCTCCGCAAACCAAACGTGAAAAAGTTCTACTCTAGGACCTGCAGCATGTCCGAGTACCCAGTGTTCCAGTTGGGCAAGCCACGCTTCGACCAGGTATTTATTAACTTACAACGGCATATTGCGCAGGACGGGCAACTTTCAGAGCAAGTAAATACAAAGCAGAAAGCCACAATTGTAGCTTCCTGCAGACGGCACCAGGCACTCTACAACTGTCTAACACGTTTTTCGACATTTTAATAAATGCACTCAAATAATTTAACCTAAATAAACAGTTCAACGTATCTGTGTATACTATAAGCCCTACAAAGTCATGTTTTTAATATTAACATCTTTAGTGCTATCCACTGACAATAAAGCACCAAGTATGAGAGGCATTTGATAATTCTGTTTCATTATGCTTTATGTAAATCTGTGCTTGCTAGATATCTATCTACAAGGTGGTAGCAGGTTTATAAAATGCCATGACTAAATAGTGGTTACCTGAGTCCCAAAATATTCTGTTTAATTCGCTTACAGTAAATATGACCGATTTAAGTGTGTCAGCCCTGTGATTTAAAGCCGCCTATATACGTTTTTTAGTGCAGTATGACACTGCTTGTTTTCACAGAGATGTTATTGCTTTGCCTGTAATGCCCCATAGTAGTTCATTATTGAATTTATTCAGTTACAGATGTAAACCTTGAAAGCATCCATTCTTTTTGTGACCAGTATCACCTCTCCACAGATCTCACTTGTAACTTGACCTATTGACCTCTTGTCTCCATAGAGAGTATGTGTAAGTATCAGAACGTGTAAAGCTAGTTAGTGTGGAACTTTTCAGGCAAAGCAAAAACATCTCCATGGAGACGAGCACATAGGTGACCCTCCACTAGAAAAGTTACGTAGTGAGCCTTTAAGCACTGTCAGTGTTATACCCTGTGTAAAGCCCTTGCTGACATTCACCCACAACTGCTAAAAAGAATAGCATAAGCAATATATTAACACTAGCCTAATGAATAAATTAAATAATGACCAATTAATAATACATATGCCACTGCCTTTAAGTGAATCACATAAACCTTCAGATGCCCAAAATACATCTATAAGCAGCCTTTTAACTTCTTAACAATCTTCTCTCCTCTGATCATTTTGTCAAACTCAAATGGCAGATAAATAATTGAATTAACAGATTAAACCCCCACGCCACATTTTATCAGTTGTCCATATGTTTCGGAAGTCACAAGGCTCTGCAGTGAATCACAGACCAGATTTCCATCCAAATTAGCAGTTCGCATAATTAAGGTCCGATAAGCCAGCCTCTGTGGTGTCGATAATATATTTCAGATTTTATTCCTTATGCTGTGGGTTTAAATGAGCGTAGACGAGGAGTATTTCTGGCACAGTCATTATAGGATTTAATTGAGAATGGTGTGAGTGAGTCGGAGTCCCTAAAAGACTTGTATCAGAAACAGTTTGTGGCTTGGTAATGAGCTGACTCCACCTGGTGTGTAAAACAGCTGGCTCAAGCTAATACAGGCGTTTACTCAGTGGTAACAGCTGGAGAAACGCGATAAAAATCCTCAATTTCATTTGGTTTACGGCATCGAACTGGAGTCACATGTTATCCACCTGTGAGTTTTTCAAAAGTGAGACTTATTGAAACTTAACAGGTATATTTATCTCTATATCTCTCAAACTTTTATTATGAAATATAAAGTGACTAAGTGAAAATACCTGTCACTATAACTACTATGGTGAGCCACTTAATGCTGGAACAATATATTTTATTGTAGCATATTGCAGCTCACTTCCGCTGTTTAATTTAGTTATGTGACATGTGCAGGGGGGTCTCTGGGTCATGATTTTGCCTTTTTTTCAATGAACTGTATTAAATCGATTTGAAATATTGCATTGTATTGTCTCAAAAGTGCACTGTATCAAAAAAGGCATCATGTAGTCTGTGTATTGAGGTATGTATTGTATCGGCAACTTCTTAATGATACCCAGCCCTGAGTTGGTTGTGTTGTGAAGTGACCCTCCTATTCATGCCTGCTTTTTTAGCCTAAGTAATAAACCAGCCTTCTCGGAGCTGTGTTGTATACGAGGAGAGCAACAAAATCCCATCTCATGTAACTTTATTCTCCAAGGAAATGTCACAATACATGTCATATGTACGTTTTCTTTGTGCTAGTGGGATTTTTTTTAGACTTTGAAAATCCACTGCACAAACCAACCACAATTTGGTCCAACCACAATTTGTATCACGTGTCTCTCAAATGTGGAAGACATCTCTCCAAAATTCTCTTATCATTCAGAACAAAATATATAACTTATTTTACTGGAGATAAGTAATAGTTTGGTACTTCGTTTGTTGATTCAGAGCAAATACACACTGTTTCTCATTCCCTTATTTTTTTTATGTTTTTATGTGTAAATGGTCATGTTTGTTTTTGACATGGTCAAAATAAATAAATCAATTGGCACACTCTGGCACGGCTCTAGGTCTACTCGTTTTTGTAAAGTTTTGTCAAAGCGTGTGGTGCTTTTCTGGTTGTTGAAGGTTGAACAAGTAAATTCTATGACTGATTATTGATACAAACAAATTAGTGTCCTTCTTCTTTATCGCAGCTCATGTTTTTTTTTTTTTTTTTTAACAATATTGTACATTTAGAATATGTTTTCAGGGGATTATCCTGCTTTAAATTTATTGTGTCAGTAGTATAAATTAGTTTCAATATTATCGTGTGTCTATATTTTCTCCAGCAATGTATCGCACTTCAAAATTTGTTATCGTGACAGGCCTAAGGTGTGGTGCAATCCCAGCTTAAACCAGTGTAAGTTGTTTTGTCCTTGGGCAAGACACTTAACCTACTTTGCCTCTATTTGAGTCAGAGGGGAGAGAGGCGTAGGAGGGCTCAGATTGACAACCTCACTTGTCACTCTACCCCAGGGCAGTTGTGGTTGATTTTTAAATTTTAGATTCAATTCTCATTGTAACGCAGACAATGGTTCCACAAGGCCCTCAGTAGCAATTTGCTTCATATTGTAGTTTTTGATCATGTGAACACTGTAGAGGCCTGACACAGTTTAGTTTTCTTCACTTCATATTTAGTAGATACATTATTAATGGTATATAGTAAAATATATATATAATTAAAATCTATGCAATTTTTTTCCTCAGAGTACATTTTTTGGCCGCTTCCGACACTTCTTGGATGTGATTGACCCCAGCACTTTGTTTGTCAGTGAGGTGAGTTTAGATAGGTCAGATATTGTAGCGCTCAGTGTTTACACTAATCTTTTCCTTTTACATTTTTTAATAGTGCAAAAGATATACAGCATGTGTTTATGTGTTTAATGGGCACTATTGTCTCCCACATTAGCAAATTGACACATAGGTGTGAGATAGATAAAAAATGTAAGCAAAAATAACTGATTTAAAGATAAATTCAAGCTAAGTGTCTAGTATAAGTGATATGTCTCCACTTTTGTGGATAATTTTTGGTTCATTCTCATTTTGTGCAATTCTTGAACCTTAACTCAGACACTTTCAGACCCATTTGAGCAGATTCCGGATACAAAATAAAATGTAAAACTTAAAAAAAAAAAAAAAGTAAAATACTGTCTGATGATTATTATTGGGATAATCCAAAAAGATATCAAGATATTTGTTTTTGTCAATATACACCCCTAATTGTAGGTAGTTAATTTTCATATAAACTGTGTTTGGACTTTTACACTTAGAAATACTCGTTTAAAAAACCATATAACTATGCTGTTTTCTGATCTGTGTTACGTCTGCTCACCAAAAACATACGTGGAGTTGTGTTTTGTTTAATTCACACATGTTTAACACATAAACTCTGCATATTTAGATGAGTTCTTCTCTTACATAGAAAACACTTTGTTCCATCTTGTGATGTCATGTGGTAATCCACTATGTTTTTAAACTTCATACACCTTCACTAGAATCATTTGAATAATTTCAACCCTGGAATTGCCAGTCTCTACTGAACTAAAAGTAAAAGGTAGCTGCCAACTTGAAAACTACCACTACATCAAAAGATGGAACAGAGTGTTTTGAGCTTTGGAGAGCTGGACTAATAATGCAGGATTATCCAAACATGTGTGAATGAAACAAAACACAGCTCCAGACATATGTTTTGATGAGGTAACAACATTTTAACATGGCTTAAAGCTAAGAAGAATCAGTTTTGTGTAATATAGGACCTTTAATTCAACCCTAACCCTAACCCTAACCCTTTTTCAACTAATCACAACAAAACAATTGACCCTTCGCATTAACTGACACTATTGATTTGTCTAATTTCTGTATTTTTTTTTATCTAACTTCGCCTCAATCCCATGACCTCTGCTACCCTCTTCACAACACTTTGGTTCTTCCAGCTCGCGGTTTTGTTGTGGTAATTTCCCTTTATGTCATCATTGCTCCGGTGCAGTGGTTAATGAACCTGTTAGCGGGCCCTTTCGTGACAGTAATAGCACCACTAGCTCTTGGGATGGGGAGAAGAAGCAGAAGAAGAGAGGAGGAGGGGAGGAGGAGGAGAGGAGGAGGGGGTGGACTCCTGGTGGGACGGGTGCAGCCTCGACTTGCCTGTAATGACCTCCTATGATTGTACTCTCACACTCAAGTCGCTGAAAGCTAATTAGTACAAATTGGGCCACATGATCTTGTATTTTCCCCTGCATTAGTTGGCGATCATAGCACAGAAATATCGCCATCATTACCTTTTAGGAAGCTCATTTGTCAACTGGAAAGCAGCGTGGAACTTTTTAGTGGAACGCAATTATCACAAGATGGCTTCCAAGTACAATGTGTTCAAACATAAGGGGCTGTTTAGACAAAAGAGGTAGTATTTGAAGCATGATAATAATGAGAAATAAAATAAAATGTGTTTATCAGAAGCGTCTGAAGGAAAGCATTGACCTCCTCCAACGGTTTAAAGAAGGAACCCTGCCTCCTGGAGTCACAAATGAAAAGGTATAACAAACAAAATCTGAATTATAGATCAACTATTATTTATTGCCAATCCTGTGTGTGATGTTTTACAGTTATGGAAAGCCCAGAAGATAAAACAGGTTGGTCTTATTTTCATCTATCTTTATCTCTCATCTACATTCATAAGTCTTACACCTCTCCTTGGAATTATTAGTTTGCAGGGAATGTTCCACAGTATGGCATTAGACTTCGCTAACATTAGTTGTGTTTCCATCACCTTATTTTGAATGCGCATTTTAAAGATTCACATAAGTAAGGGAAGGTGGAAACACACAAATATCTAATTTAGAACCCTAACCTGTAACTTGGCCTGGTGGTGCCACATACTTGTCTCCATGTAGAGTTTGTCAGTTTGTAGTGTAGTGTCTCAGTGTAGAACATTTCAAGCTGAACAAAAACATCTCCATGCAGGTGATGATCCTCCACTCGAAAAGTTCCATAGTGCACCTTTAAAGGGTCCACTTTACTCTATTTTCTGATCTATACTATAATGTTGTTTCCTCGTCAAAAAACATACCTGGAGTTGGGTTTTATTTCATTCACACGTTTAACACACAAGCCCTGCATATTTAGGCTGAGTTTTTCTGTTGAAAGGAAAAGACTCTGTTCCACCTTGTGATGTCATGTGGAAATACAGAAAGTGCTTCACTGTGTTTTTAAACTCTATACACCTTCACTAGAATGATATGGATAATTTCAGCCCTGAAATTGCTATTCTATACTGAACTAAAGGTAAAAGGTCGCTGTTAACTTGAAAATTACCACTAAATGATATCACAAGGTGGAACTGAGCTTTCTGAACTTTGGAGATGCAGACACACTGACAATAAAGTCAATTTTTTGTATTACAGGACCTTTAAATTTTAAGTTAGTCTCTTCTGTTCTATCAGGCGATCATCCACCCGGACACAGGGGAGAAGATCCTGATGCCCTTCCGCATGTCAGGTAGGCTCTCGTTACTGTCATTGATCTGTGGGGCTCTTCAGGTTGTCTGTAGCTGTAAAGGTCATTCTCTGCTGGAAACTGATTAGAGCCTCTCCCCCACCGAGACACAGACGTCCTTAAGTCCTCAGAGCTGAAAAACAGAAAGTATTTTGGTTGAATCTAAAACACCTTTTAAGTGAGCTGAGTCCGCTGTCATAAAGGCACAAATGTTAGGAGCAACATCAAGTCCACATCAGACTCAGAGGACCAAAGGTGTGACTTCCAGGAGTGGACAGTATCAATTAAACTAAAGAAGAGTCTGGGAGAAGTTTTTAAACATGAATTAGCAAAAGGTTGAACGGCCAGACCTTATGTGACATTTTGTGTAATTTAATTAGAACATGCAGAGACACAGAGACATTTTACCCCTCATAAAACCATGCACAATAGGCTAATCTTCATCCTTACAGTTATTTTTATTCTGTATTGTACTGTTTTTAATCTGTGCCTTATGCCTTCTAATTTAACTGTATGTAAAGCCCTTTGTAACTGAAAAAGTAAAGTGCTATGTAAATAAAGTTATTATTATTATAATAGGTACTCAAGACTTGGATCTTTCAAGTCAATACAGTGGCATTGAAGGCTGTGTCAGATGAATGAAGAAAACACATTTTGCTATACCTCTTTCTTACCATGTGATTAATAAATAATTGTAATAAGTTATATGATTCAGTTACATATTGAAATTTTAATATTCATTACTGTGTAATACTAATTCATTACTGTGTAAAAAAAAAAAAAAAAAAAAAAAAAAAAAAAAAAAAAAGGTGCACTGTGTAACTTTTCCGGTGCAGGATTCATCATCTGTACATGTCTCTATGGAGATGTTGTTGTTTTGCCTAGAATCATTTAGAAATTTCTGTCTTCAAGCAGATGGCACCACCAGGCCATATTACAGGTCAGATCTATGGAGAGACGACCTCACAGTTTTTCCAGATACTTTTTAGCAATAAAATCACTTGTATTTGAGTAAATGCTAGGTATGTAGATTTAATGCCATACTGTGAAACATTGTAGGCTAAGAGTTTCATTGAAGACTTCTCAGGTGACAGACCCCCATCAGAAAAGTTACACAGAGCACCTTTAAGGGTTATTTTGACTAACAACATATTATAAGTTACTCTATTGATATTCCCAGGTTTCGTCCCCTTTGGCACGCCTGTGGTAAGTTTAATTTTACGCTTTGAGTAAGAGCGTGCCAGTTGATTTATTTATTCATTCTCCAGGTTGTGGGACTCCTTTTACCAAATCAAACGCTCATGTCCACCATCTTCTGGCAGGTATTGTATTTACACCATATCATCGTCATAATTTTAAAAATGTAATAAGCATGCTATATATGCACTGCATGTTACTATACTACTGCATTTCCCAAAGTCTGCATTGCAAAGAATAGTAATTGTGATTACATTTAATATAAAATTGCATGTTTTACCTTTAGAAATACATATTAAAATGATATAATTATACATACAGGGTTAATGCATAAATAATAAAGTACTAAATGTAACCAAACATATGTGAAGCACAGATTTCAAAACTCAATTTTTTTCTTGCTTGTTGTGTGAACAACCTTTGGACGGCCCCTCAGGACCCACTTTGGGAATGACTAGTGTATTATTTTTAGGTTAATTACATATTGTATATTACAATTAGCCTCATTGCATTATGTTATATTGTTATTTTGGGCTAGGTAGGTGGTGGTCTTTGTTCTTGATCAAATCACTGGCACAGCTAAAAACTTGGTAAAGACTTGGTATTTCATTTTGTGTTTTGTGTTATTTTATTTTTATAGGAGTAGAGTCGAATCACATTACAGCAGACTGAGTAGACTTTGCTGGGTGATATGAGAGAACTTCTTTGACATCTTTTCATCCCATTGTTCATTATTCCTCTGCATACGTAAAAAGCTGTGTCTTTGTCCTAGTTTTCCCCTGGCCTCATGACCGGTCAGTGGTTTGTTGTACTGACCATAAGATGCCCACTGTTAATCCCATTACCTCTCTCAAACGTATTGACGAGCTCTTCACACTCTGCTCTGTGACAGTGGCTGAACCAGAGCCATAATGCCTGTGTGAACTACAGCAATCGCAACGCCTCCCAGGTACCTGCTAACTCACCCCTACACAGGGAGTCCACACACAAACTAGGACAGCATAAAATAGAATGAAAACTATTCAACACACTCAAAGGTCTTTTATTACACAAAATGGACTTTTGTAAGCTTTAAGCCATGTTGTAACGTTGTTCTCTCATCAAAAACATACCTGGAGCTGTGTTTTGTTTCATTCACACATCTTTGAGTAATCTTTTATTATTAGTCTGTCAACTTCTCCAAAGCTCTCCAGCTCAAAATGCTGGAGTTTGAAGTGGTAGTTTCCAAGTTAACAGCTTCCTTTTACCTTATTTCAGTAGAGGTGGGCAATTTTAGAGCTGAAATCATCCAAATCATTTTAGTGAAAACTAGCACAGTGCAAAAATTAAATGGTACACTTTGTAACTTTTGTGGTTAATGGTTTGCTATTGCTTTGTCTTCATGGGGATGTAATTGTTTTATATGTCAATTAAACTGATATATCTTGCATTTATTCAATTGCAGGTATTTTAATACCAGATAGACATTAATTATTATGCTAAGCGTTGTCATCTCTCCACAGACCTTACCTGTAATTTGGCCTAGTCATTTTTGTCTCCATAGTTATAGTTAAATTAATGCCTTACTGTAGAACATTTTAGGCAAAGCAATAACATTTCCATAGAAATAAGCAGGAAACAAACCCTCCACCAAAAAGGTTACACAGTGCACCGTTAAAATGAAAATCTGTTTTTGTCATCTTATTATCTTAACCCAATGAACTAATGTTTTAGTCTTTGGAAAACATTATCACAATATCCAATAAAAGTAAGTAATGAATTTAAATCTATACCTTTAGGTCTGTACATATGCAAATGTTCCATGTTTATCCTGATATATATTGTATGTTTTATATTGTTTTAATTGCAATGACTGCCTTTTTACTGTGTATGATTTATGATTCATTTATTAAGCTGAGAGGTGATGAGACCAAACTGCCCTAATAGATTCATGTATAATGTCTGTGTAGTTGGCAGATAATTCACAAAAAACAACAACAAAGGACTAATATCAACCATCTCTTTTCAGCCAAATCCAACCTCAGCGTTTGTGTATGGATACCTTGGAGCAGTGACCAGTGCTGTGTCCATAGCTGTAAGTGTCCAAAGAAAAGGTAGTCGAACCCAGGATCTTCTCACTCGGTGGCAAATTAGTTTGCTTGTGTGATGTATATTAACAAATACTAGTACAATCACCACCTATTGTACTATTTGTACTTGAACATACATATAAGTGTAACTCAATTTTGATACTAAAGAAAAGTCTCAACAAAATTTCCAACACAAAATAAGCCCTTTTTATATTACCAAGTGGCCTTATCTAGTTAGATCAAATACTATTCAGGAAAGGTCAAGATTTGTCCTATTTGTGTGATTTTAAAAAAGCAGTTTAGGGTTTAAAATTCTGACACCCTAGTAGATACACTACCAGTCAAACGTTTGGACACACCTCTCTTATTTTTACTACTTTCTATAATTATATACACACAACGGACCTCAAATAAATGAAGCAAGATATATGGAATTATGTAGCTTGAGGAGTTGAAAATGTATATATATATATATACATACATACGCATATATACAAGTGTATTTATTCGTAGTTGAAAAAATTCACGGAAAGAAGGATATGTCCAAACTTTTGACTGGAAGTGTTCTTTACTATACGGTTATTAATATTTCAATTTTAATTGAACAAAACCTAAAAAGTCTGTGCAATGGTACCACTCCAAACTCCTCTGTGTTCTATAACGCATGCACTGAGGCGTAGGATCAATAATAACAGGTATTTCCTTGTGTCTTTAATCTGTGTTTGAATGCCCAGCTTGAGTGTAATGATTTAATTAGAGACCTCTTTTGAGCGTGGGCCTTTTCTTACCTTTGTCCCATCAAAGCCCTAAATGTCAAAGAGCCCTGGCCATGGTCCACCTGCCCCACACGCTCCTTAGTGCCTCATACTGAGCCAATTACCTGTCCCGCTGTAGAACATGGCGGGGGTCTGTGGGGCGTCACGGGCCGGTGGGGGGGGGCGGAGATCTCCAATTAAACGGCCGCTATGGTGACGACCCCCCGCTGTCCTGAGAAGAGCTGAGGGCAGAGGTGACGGTGGTGTGATATCTGAGCACATATAGCCTTTCACTGCTGCTTTGAATGTGTGACGAGCCCTGATTGGCTCAAAGGATGCACCACTTCTCCTGCCAACGTACAATGGACAATGCTCTTACAAACTGCGTCAGTGTTTCTCATATTATCTCATATACAAGATATTACCTCTGACAGATTCTGATTGTAGTCAAGAGGTTGTTTAAAGGGGCATTATATAACTCTTCCAGCTGGAGGACTACCATCTGTTCATCTACACCAGGGGTGTCCAAACTTTTTTCACAGAAACGTATTTGAAGCAGAGGACCACAGACCAATGGTCAGTATAGTGGATTTGTAAATGCAAAACTTTGGCAGAGCCATCATACTTATTAATAAGGCTTGGAACATTAATTGTAGGCCTGCGTCACAACGCAATGTGATGCCATTGACGTTATAGTGTTAGAATTACTTAAATTGCTGTTAAATTTAATGTCTATGATCAATTTGGCCATTTCAGTCGACGCTTTTTTTAGTGCTTTACTTGTAATGTTCCACATTATGACATTAAACTTCTTTGTTATTCATTTCTTGACTTTCGGGGGGGGGGGTTTATTCAAAAAACTTTAACAAACATGCTTTTTTCTTACTGTAAACGCAGTCGCCTCTCCACAAATCTTTACTGTAATTGGACTGGTGGCTTCTCCTGTTGTCTCCATGACAGATTTAAGGTCTGTGGATGATTCTTAGCAAACCAATATCTCAAAGTAAGGTTTATTAAAGTACAGCAGTGGTTCAGTTATTATATAACAGGAGGAGGTGATGCTGCCAGGCCAAGTTATAGGTCAGATCTGTGGAGAGGCAGGCTTATTTACAGTTAGAATGTATGTTTTTCAAGGCAATAAAAACACCTGTAATTTAGTTAATGCAGAAGTAAAGAGACAAGCAGGCAATGGACACCCCACCAGAAAAAGTTACATAGTGCACCTTTAATCACTTATATTTTTTAAAGGTCAATTTGTATATTACACTGGTATTGTCAATGTTCATTTGCTATAGGATTTCTCATATGAAGGTTTAACTCTTTATTCATAGGGTCTAGTTTAAAATGGCTTTCTCCTTTCCTTCAGGTTGGTTTGAACGTTTTAATCCAGAGAGCCAAAGGTTTCAGCCCCAGCAGCAGAGTTCTGGTACAGCGGTTCATCCCCTTCCCAGCAGTGGGTGAGTTCAAACAGCCTCACTCCACAGACCTGGGATTAGACCCGGTTTGATCTGCAGAGGCCTTTGTCCACAGATTATCTCAGGACGACATTCTCACACTTTAAAGATTTGACAAATGTACTATGCCATGAGTGGGAAATACAGTGGGAAATTGTTAAGTCATTATATCTCCCAAGAACATTTTACTATGCTGTAAAAAAAAAAAGAATGATTTTTGGTAAAGGTTTTTTTACCTGTTTGTCTCCATGATGTTATTGTTTTGCCTGAAATGGCATTAAACTTATTTACCTCCATGGAGACAAGCAGGTGATGACAGTAGTCCAAATTACAGGTAAGATCTATGAAAATACAACCTCGTTCACAGTGACAATGCATGTGTTTCACAGTATAAAATCTGTTTAATGTCTGTGTATATGGTCTAACACTCCTGGAAAAGCAATAGCAACTCGATGAGACAAACAGTTGGTGCATCCTCAACCAGAAAAGTTACATAGTGCACGTTTAATCTGCATCGGCAACTACAAAAAAATAATATCTTTGACTCAAAAAACAGCTTACTAGGTTACTACTACAATAATTTATTCAGACAGTGCTTGACAGTGACTTTAAAAAAATTTGAGGTAATTATCAACTCTGTGTGTACCCAGGCTGTCTCTGGTCAAACACAGAAATTAAACACAAACTAATCTCAGTATTTGGTGCATCCTGGTTGTAATTTGACCCGGTTTCATGTTGCTTCATAACCAGTACAAAAGTCAAAGACATTTTGGTTGTGATACAGTGAGTTCTTAGGTCTAATCAGTAATAGAAATGATTAGGTTCAACATTTGTGAATTTACCTTTTGGATATTTCATGGCAAAGTATATTATTAATTACTGGGTGTCTGTTGACATCACTACATTCGATACAACCATAATATTTAATGCAGATTAATATTGTTAAAATGCCAAAACATTTTGGTACTGTACTGTTTTGGTAGTACTGTATATTAATAGTTAGTATTAGTATTAGTATTAGTATTTTCTCTTCATACACTTTGACTTGTTTTGTGTTCTGTGTTGGCTGTTTATCCCCATTTTGTCTAAACACCATGTATCCCAAGACAGTCACCATCACCACAGCAAACTCTAACAGATCTGACAGTTCATTTACAAACACCACCAGCCAATTATTGGAGTCACAATACTGTCAATGAGACCAGAGGCACCCTTGGGACCACTTTTATTCATTTGGAGCCAACATCTAGTGGCCATTAGTGGTATTACACTTTGATGCTTTTAATTCCAAGCTGTTTGCCCTCTGCCACAAATTCTCACAATTACATGCAATGGTAATTTTTTAAAAACTTCTATAGTGGTTTATAGACATGTTATGAATGCTGCTTTGTTAAATGTATGCCCCACAAACACACATAGGCCCCTTGGGTGTAGCTCTGTGCCCAAAGCCCCAAGCTGCTCATAATTAAATTGTTTTTAGCCTGCACCCCTCCCTTTCTCTTCGTATTCTTCTAATTAAATCAACAGGTTTGTACAGAGCAGCCTTTGCCTGGTAATTGGCTTCTCGTTAGGACGGTGCAGCCTCAAACAAATTGGATAATTATGCCTAAAGTGGCGTCTACGTATAAGTCAGTGGCCCATATTTCACCTGCTCATTCTCTGTTTGTGTGTGTATTGTCAGTTGTTGCTTAGACTCAAACCATATCTAAAGGTAATTAAAACAGCTAATTGGAGCGAGTGGAAATCAAAGTGGCGTTTGAATTTTGCACCTTTTTAATGTTGTTTGCTTACTTAAGGGTTAGATTTGTAATAACGTAATCAAGAAATGGCCTGTCACTCACTAAAGACTGTACCTGGAGGCGACAAAACTATAAATAAAATGTAAAAATACTCATTCAGGGCTAATTGTCTTTAGAAATGTTGTCTTTTATTTGTGATATTTAGAAACTAATTATGCGTTAAGTTCTTAGATTCATTTCCATAAATACACAACTCGTTATTAGCTTACAATTAAAACGCATATGTAACGCAATTAATTCAAATAATTACACTTCATATTGTACCCAAACAGGTTTTTTAATAATTAGCTCGATTTATAATTAAGCTATTTTATAATTGCAAGCAGCTTTGTCGATGTCTCATATAATTTAGTTTATATTTTTCCGGCCAAAATCCCCCAGTGTCCTTTCTGTTAATTGGTCTGTTTGAAAAAAAAACAACATTGCTCTTAGGTACAAAAAGTGATTTGCTCAATTGAATTTGCCAGCCCGTAGCGCGTATAGGAGATAAGAAGCGGCCGCTATTGTCTTAAATTAAAAAGGCTCGGGGGGCTAACACTAAACTCGCTAAAATGAGTCAAGGAGAAAAGGTTTGTCTGCATTAGCGTACATTTGTGTTCATTTCACAAGGTATAGTCAGTCACCTTCACAAACGCAACATAAAATCACATGAGGACATTTTATTATTATGAATATGAAAGCATTTTGTACTCATTTGACCCCCTTGATAGTGCTGCTCATTTACTTTAGTGTTTTCAATATTTTGTACAGTGTATATGGAGATTTTTGTAGTAATGAAAAAACGGAGTAGAAATTGCGATTATGATTAGATTTGCAATTTGTGTTTTATAGGTGTCCTGTGCGACTTTTCTGGTGGAAGGTCCGCTATCTACTTGTCTCCATGGAGATGTTATTGCGTTGCCTGGTATGTTCCATGGTATGACATTAAACATATCAATCTAGTATTTATTCATTACAGGTGTCTCTGCTCAAAATTACAATAATTCCTTCTGTGAATAGCCTCCCTCTTGATAAATGGGTTTAAACAATATGTGGAACATTCTAGACAAAGCAATAACATTTCCATGGAGATAAGCAGGTGGCAGACCCTTCACTAGAAATGTTACAAAGTGTACCTTTGAAGTGAACCAGAAGTTCAAAGTTCACATTTTAAACACGTCCAAAAGAATTGACAAAAAGATATGACAAGAAGACAAAAATATGAACTGACAAACTAATAAGAATCACATTTTAGGACATGTTTGTGCAGATCTACACTACAGGATTAGCAATTTTTATGTAAAATAAGACAGGATATTTTGCAACCTTTGCAATTGCGATTTGCTAATTGCATCCTTTCAGATTCATTTTAATTGCAGTTAATCTTGCAGCACAAGATTTTGGGATTGTGTCATCATATCAAGAGAATTTTCACTCATATCTGGAGTTGTTTGTTTCATTCACATATGTTTAATGCACAAATCCTGCTGAGTTTAGGCTGAGTTCTTCTATCAAGCAGAAAATACTCTGTTCCATCTTCTGATGTCATGTGGTAATACAGGAGGTGCTCTACTGTGTTTTTAAACTTCATACACCTTTGCTAAAATCATTTGGATAATTTCAGCCCTGGAATTGCAAATTGCTACTGAACAAAAGATAAAAGGTAGCTGTTAACTTTAAAACTACTTCATGACATCACAAGGTGGAAGAGAGCATTTTGATCTTAGACAGACTAATAATGCAGAGTTACTCAAACCTGTGTGAATAAAACGTAACACAACTCAAGGTATGTTTTTTATGAGGTAACAACATTATAACATGTCTCAAATCTCACAACCTTAACCCTAAGAATTAATATAAAATACTGTGACAGCCCTAATTGAAATAATACATATTAATCCATATATGTGAAAAAGCTTCATACATTTGTAACGGGTACTGCAGGGAAAACCATACATATTCAAACATGTTTTTCTCGATTTCATATCATCTGTTCTAATCACATCTTTTACATACACTGTTGATGACAGCTGTGAGTCTGAGGCTCTGGGGACTGTCATGTTACTTCATGTACATGTATGAGCCCACTTTTCACTGGGAAATCGAGGAACGTTAAATGCTAAAAACTAAAAAGAAAATACTGCTATTATCTGCCAATTAATGTTAATGTTGTCATAATATTAGAAATTCAAATATTTCTATACCAAGGCAAGACTGAAAAAACACAATTGGAGGAAAATTTCTTATAGTAATTTAGTGCTTATTTTTCATCAAAATCAAAAAAATTTAAATTTTTATGTTAGTGTGTCCAAACCACATTATGGAAAAAGTCCAGTAATAAAATAGAGCTAAAATAGTAAGACACTGTATAACTGTAAAACACTGTAGTACTCTGTAGCTTTGTAAATGTCTAATTATTACTATTATGATGATATTATCCTGATCATCCCACATCAGAGACTGCACCTTTGCATATTTTTGTATTATTCTCCAGCTTCAGTCCCAGCCTTAGTTACCTGCTCCCCACCCCCATCCCCCCGGGGTTTTTCCTCAGAGACTCCTGATGTGTTCACCAGCGCCGTAGGGAGAACAAGACACTTCCCTCATTTGTGAAATAATAAAAATATGTCAGATTCCTCAATGCACTCTCTCACTTTGTCCTCTCTTTCTCACTCTCTTTCTCACTCTCTGCCTCTTTCTTGCTCTGTATTCCCTCTCCTTTTCAACCCATCTCTCTCTCTCTTCCTCTGCATCCTTCTCTCCCCCTACCTTTCTCACTTCCTCATGTCTTCCCTCACTCTCTCTCCTGTCTCTCTCTTTCTCACTCTCTATACCCATCTCTCTTCCTCCCTCCCTCCCTCCCTCCCTCTCACCCTCTCACCCTTTCCTTCCCTCTCCCTTTTCTTTCTCTCTTCCTCATTCTTTACTTTCTTTCACCCCCCACTCTCCTTCCCTCCTTCTCATCTCTCACACTCTCCCTCCCTCTTCTCTCCTTCCTTCTTTTCCTCCCTTCCTCCTTCTCCTTCCTCCTCTCTTCCTCCTCTCTTCTGTCTCTCTCCACAGCCAGTGCAAACCTGTGTAATGTGGTGCTCATGAGGCAGTGGGAGCTGTCTGAGGGGATCAGTGTCGTGAATGAGGACGGGAATGTGGTCGGAACATCTAAAGTCGCTGCCAAATATGTAGGTTCCTCTGATGTCTTTGTAATGACGTGTTCGAGTAACCCTGATATTTTTAGCCTGTCCACATCTCCAAAGCTCAAAATTGTCTGTTCCACCTTTTGTTGTCATGTAGTGGTAATTTTCAAGTTAACTGCTAGTTTTTACCCAGTAGAGATGGCAATTCCTGGGCTCAAATCATCCAAATGATTCTAGTGAATGTGTATGGACTTTAAAAACACAGTTCCTTTATTACCATATGACATGTTTGAGAGAAGAACTCAGCCTAAATACGCAGTGTCTGTGTGTTAAATATGTGTGAATGACACAAAACACAGCTCCATGTATGTTTGTGATAAAGACACATAGATCAGAAACTAGCATGACATGGACCATTTGAAGGCCAGTAATTGATGAGAAAACCAAAGAGGTTTATAGGAGGGCATGGTAGTGGCTGAGATGAGATAGAGGAGTTTTAGCTGGAAGCTGTTTTTAAAGTTTTAATATTTTGTAAAACTGATTTTAGTATTTCTGTCATTTTTAGGCACTTCTGGAAACAGCTCTTACCCGAATCGTCATGCCAATGCCCATCTTGGTTCTACCTCCCATGATCATGGCAAACCTGGAAAAGTAAGATTACACCACGAATGAGGCAAAATTGACTTTATTTTTACTGAATTTTGTTCCTCATACAAAAAATAGAAAATGTTTATTTAAAGGGCCCATATTACACTATTTTCTGATCTATGTTACAATATTGTTTCTCATAAAAAAAAGAAAACACCTGGAGTTGTGTTTTGTTTTATTCTCACATGTTTAACACACAAATATTTTGCTTATTTAAATTGCATATTTAGGCTAAGTCAAACAGAAAACACTTTGTTCCACCTTGTGATGTCATGTGGTAACAAACATTTATATTCACATACATCTTTACTAGAATAATTTGAAAGATTATAGCCCTTAAATGCCAATCTCTACTGAACTAAAGGTAAAAGGTAGCTTGAGAACTACCACCACATGACATCACAAAGTGGAGCAGAGCTTTTTGAGCTTTAGAGACAGACATATTAATAATAAAGGATTACTCACATCTGTGAATGAAACAAAACACAACTACAGGTTTGTTTTTGAGGAGGTAATAACATTCTTACATGGCCTAAAGCTCAATTTTGTGTAATATGGGACCTTTAGCCCTTAACTTTACATTGCTCTGTTGTCTTATAAAGGAATTATTCACCAACATTTCTACAACAGTGTACACTACAGTCACTGAAGCTGCTTGATTTCCATTTGAATCTGAAGACTTGATTGACTGGAGTCTCTAGTGTGATGTGATCTATTAACATACCTAATATCTCCAAATAGGGCAAATGTAATTATTGATGGCCTTCCCCTGATGTTTCCTATTATTATGTGCGACTGGCTAATTAAACACTTTCCTTGCATACTTTCTTTTTATTGTAACTTGATCAAACTTCTCTCATAAACACCTCAGCTGGTGTATTAAGAACATTATGCAAAACTCCAGGTGTTTTCACTCGATATGCCAATGATTTAAATAACTCATTGTTTTCTAATCAGTTTTTCTAATCTGCTTCACATTTTTTCCCGGTACAAAGAAACACAATTAATGCAGTAATGACTGTAATAAAATTAAGAGTATTTTCCAAGCTGCTGTCATCAAATTAGAGTATTTTTAAATATCCCAATTAACCAAAGTACAATTAGTAAACTATTCATGTTGTGCAAAAGTCAAAATTATTATTATTACAGACTTGATAATTAATGCATTATTAGACATGTGAAACTAAATACACATATGCAGGTGTGGACTGTGGACTGTGGAGGCAAAACATTATCCTCTTCCTCTGAGTTGTAGTCCTTGATGAGTTCTGGTTTAGTCTGGGTTTAGACCTGGTTTAGATAGACCTACTTTAGACCTGCTTTTGACCTGGTTTGGGATGGTTTTTATTCCCCAGTCATACCAAGATTGAGTTACTGACATTTCACCATTTTCACAATTCACTTTTCATTTGTATTTGACAACAGAAATATTGCTATAAAATACATGATCTATAAAGATAAAGTATTTATTCAATAACAATAAGTATTTGTCTTACCCCAAGAACAATTTCAGACAATGTGTGGCTATATTTCATCATTTCAGATGGGGGTGCCTATAAACACCAAATTCCACCAAAGAATTCTGACCCATCCTTCATCTCAGTTTTAAACTATAGGGATTCTTGAATGCTGTGATTTCACATGAACACAACCTATATCCACTTCTCCCTGACCCTCTTGTACTTCCAGTGGAAAATAACCAGCATATAAAAGCAACTCATAACTTTAGAAACATGAATCCATTTTTAAATACTACACCCCCACATTGTTAGTGAACTTTACCCCCTCTCCTCAGTTTGGCCTGATAAACCTCTAATGTATCTTTAATGACGGCAGCATCTTGTGTTTTCATGGATACCTTCACTTTGTCTGTGGTATGCCTCCATGTCCTCTGTCCAGGTGTGTTTTGGATTCCTGGTGGTTTATGTGAGAGGGAGGCACAGGTGAGGTGTCCCTATGTCTGCTCACCTCCACTGGATTTCAATGGAGCAGGAACAAGAGGAGAGAGAGGGAGCAGGACGGCCCCTCTATGATTTATGGGCGCGCTGAGAGAGGCGTAACTCACTAAGAACAGCTGGGTTTGGGGTTTAGGGTAGCCAGAACTGGACTTATGTAAACTATTTAGCAAGGAAAACATGATGTTGTTTAGTGTAGTATTATCTTTTATAGTACTGATCTATATTTTAAACATACAAATGTAAATTGGTTAATAATTACAAAAATATTTAACAACAGAAAGAAAGAATGCATAATAAAAATCCTCTTGAACAAAATCTATTACTTTTACTCAAATTTAAAGAGCCCATATTATTTTTCTGATTTAAGTTATAATGTTGTTTTCCCTTCAAAAAACTTTTTTTTTTGTTTCATTCACACATGTTTAACACAAATCCTGCATATTTAGGCTGAGTTCTTCTCTCAAACAGAAAACAGTGTTCCACGTTGTGATGTCGTGTGGTAATACACATGCTCCACTGTGTTTTCAAACTCCATACACCATCACTAGAATCACTTGGATAATATCAGCCCTGGAATTGCCAATCTCTACTGGACAAAAGGTAAAATATAGCTGCTAACTTGAAAATTACAGCTTCATGACATCACAAGTTGGAACAGAGCATTTGAGTTTTGGAGATGTAGGGTTACTCAGATAAGTGTGAATGAAACAAAACGCTACTCCAGGTGTGTTTTTGATGTGGAAACAATATTCTAACATAGATTAAAGCTCACAAGAGTCAATTTTGTGTACTATAGGATCTTTAAAGGATGATTAGCCTTATAAACTAATTGAATATCTTCTTATTGAATACCTGCTCTGACATTGCACTAGTAATGAGTGTCTCCATTGTCTGGTGAGTCATTGGGATGTTGATGAATTAGCTTCTCGACAGGAGGCCAAGTTTAAGCCATCACACTCTCAGAAACAGTTAAACCTGAAGTAGACCTTGAAATGGCCCATAGACAAATTCAAGCAGGGAATAATTCGGTAAATCGTCACCTGGTTTTTGAAGGCGCTGCACTTGTGTCTCATAGATTACAACTTTGTACCATTGACTTTTGCTTGTCTGTTGGGCGTATGCAATAGTGTGTGTGTGTGTGTATAGGGTCTAATTAAAGCATGGCAGTCGTATGTGTTAATTAGCTCTCTCATTAGCCAGCGCGCTCCTCGTTAGGGGGAGAGGCGTGACTGAAGCAGGAGACGTTCCCGCTGTGTTCACTGTCCCAAACATACTATCCAATATGAACGTCATGATAAAATGATATAATGGATAATATAGATGGATATGGGACCTGTCTGTAGTGAGGTGGAGTATGAGGTTTGATAAGAAGAAATCAGGGTAATGTATTTGAGTACCAGAAATTTAGATTTTTGGTTGATTAAATATTCCATGGCATAGCTTGTTAAATGAAAAGGCTTAGGTGGATTTTATTGTAAATGTAATGGAGCTTGTCGCGCCATTTCTCAGGTTCAGGTAGAAAATTTCCCATTCATTTTTCCCATAGAACAAAAAATGTATTTACAGACTTTGAAAACTTGCTGTGAACTAACCAGTTATGAGGTAAAAACTGAGCACAATTTTTTTCTAATTCTAAATTCTGAAATATCATTATGTTAATTATAAAAGGGAGATTTTCATACTACTTTATACTGAACCAGTAAGCCAGTGAAAACAGTTAAACTTGTCCTAGTGCTTTTCCTGACAATCGTAAGCAGAGATAACAGTTTATGGACAAAAAGCACTGTTTCAGGGATTGTATCTGACATAGAAAGTTTGCCAAATCTGGATTACTGCACACTTTGAGTCAGTGGGCTATTTTAATTTCCTCTGATCCTGTCCCTGTCCCTGTGTGCCCCTGCAGACTGCCGCTCCTGCAGGGAAACCCCAGACTGGTGCTGCCCATCCACGCTCTGGTCTGTCTGGCCTCATTTGCCTTCGCTCTGCCCCTCGCCATCAGCCTCTTCCCTCAGACCTCACAGGTAAAAACACCAGTGTACCTTATACGTCAGTGCACAAATAGAAACACCATAATCACCTCATAATGAAAGGTTCATGATCTAGTTGGACTTTACAAGTTCTGTTATAACACACAGTACCCTAATTCTCCATTTTGGCAATTCAAGATTAATCCATTAATGGGCATATATTGCTCTGTTTTCTGAAATGTTATAATGTTTTTTCCTCATCAAAAATATACCTGCAGTTGTGTTTTGTTTCAGTCACATCCCCTGCATGTTTAGGCTGAGTTCTTCCCTCAAACTGAACTCTCTTCCACTTTGTGATGTCATGTGGTAATACAGGAAGTGCTCCACTGTGTTTTTAACCTCTATGCACCTTCACTGGAAACATTTAGATAATTTCAGCCTTGGATTTGCCAATCTTTGCTGAACTAACGATAAAAGGTAGCATGACATCACAAGTTGGAACAAAGCATTTTTAGCTTTTGAGATGTAGACAAAATAAAGGATTACTCAAACATGTGTGAAAAAAGTAGAAAAAAGTAAGACAATTCCAATCCAGGTATGTTTTTGAGGAAGCATTATAACATTAAAGAGCTGATTTTGCATAATATAGGACCTTTAACTAGTTTGAAGTGCCAGTGTCATTTTTAGCTTAGTAAATACTGACAGTAGCTGATCTAAGCTTGAAGCCATTAAGTCTATAGTCTTAATACCATAATTTGTTCCCTAATTACTGTTTGCTAATTTACATTTGAAAAGCGAAAGTCTAAAGAACTTGTAATTCTCATAATGTGCCTTTAAATAGACCTTTTTTCTTATTTTAGCACAGTGGCACTGCTTTCATTTTACTTATAAATGCTTTTAGAGTCAAAAGTTAGACTCTTTGTATCTTTTTATGAACCGAAATACTAGTAATCGCTCAGTTAATGACACCAGTGCTAATGTCTTGTTTCTAATCTCTATTAAAACATCCCGGCGTGATCTGCCAAATCCCCCATTCACCCACTGATCACCCAAAATGGCCGACCTCTTTCATTTACACCCATTGACTTAAACTGCGCCTCTTTCTTAATAAGGCCTTTGGGACCTGCTTCTATCCAAGGATCTTAACCCGATCACACCCCACTTCCTGTATCCCTGTAACGTCTATCAATCTGCTTATTAAGTCTCGCCTTTGGTTGAATTTTCTGTTGTTTTTCACTCCTCTTTCTCCTTTCCTTGCCAAATGACACAAGCTGACATGATCCAAGCTTTTCTGGCTTTAAAATGTTTAGGATTTAATTACCACTGGAAATAACTTAGTCAACCATATGGCAAAAAACTTCAAAACATATGCGCCGCCAACAGTCCTGCGAAAACCAGCCTGCCTATTATGCATGGAGGGGCCTTAGTTGTTTTTCTCACTCAGATCCTGTTTTTGCACTTGATCCAATATAGGCGTGGAGATAAAAAAATACTACCGAAAATGCAACACGGTGCCCCCGCCTCTCCCGGACCCCCCTACGCCTACTCAGATTTGTCCCATTTCCCCATTTCACACCTAGCACAAGCTTTTTGATTAAGATACAGCCGTCGCCAGGAGCCATCTGTCTCTGGTTCAAATATTAGGAGTTTGCAAACCTCAAATTAGACTCAGACCTGCCAAATTGGACGCTTTTGCACATTAGTGGTAAATACGGAACATTACAGACTTAAAGCATTATTTAGTAACAAGGGAAACTGACTCAAATAGCAAGTAGCTGGTATATCTGACCATACTCACGATAACTGTTCTCAAATCTAAATATGCCTAAATAAAGTAAGGTTGCTACTACTTTTCTTGAGTACTATTACTGCTGCTACTGCTACTACTACTACTACTACTGTTACTGTTACTGCTCCTGCTGTTACTGCTCCTGCTGTTACTGCTCCTGCTGCTACTGCTACTGCTGCTACTACTACTACAACAAATCCTACTGCTAATACATAACAGTTATAACTTGAAGAACATGTAGACTCCATACAGGAAGTCGCTCAAATCAAACTCAGGCCTCTGTTACACACATTGAGTGAAAGGCAGATTTAACCACTCACAGTCTAGTGGTATACTAGTGTGTATATATTTAGCATATTGTCCACTATTGCTTCATAAGCATCGGACATTGGACCTTCTGGTTGTAGGGAGAGTGTAATACTTCACTCTTTACTCTGAATGCCCTTTCTGCTTGAACTTCCTCAGATTTCTGTGGAAAAACTGGAGCCAGAGATTGCCAAAGCAGCAGACAGTAAGACTGTGTACTACAACAAAGGACTTTAATACAAGAAAACCTCAAATTGGGAGAATCCACTCAAGTCTTGAAGAAGTATTTATCCAGGTTCTGATGGTGTTTTAGTCATGGTGAGGGGGCAAACACTAAGGGAACTATTTGCTGGAATATGAAGTACACTGGACAACTTTTCTGGTGGTGGTTCCACTACCTGCTTGTTTCCATGGGGATGTTATTGCTTTGTTTAGAATGTTCCACAATATAAATTAAACCTATCTATTACGAGGGAGACAAGCGGGTTAAAGGAGTACGCTACATTACATTTCAGATCTGTGGAGAGTCGCCCTTATTCAGAAGGAGTTATTGTATTTTTGAGCAAAAGAAACATGCGTAATGAATAAATGCTAAATGTTTAAAGTCATACCATGGAACATTCCAGACAAAGCAGTAACATCTCCATGGTGACAAATACCCTCCACCAGAAAAGTTGAGCAGTGTACCTTTAACATTAGACTTGTATTACTTTATGTAATGTAATTTTACTTGCAACTTATTACTGTTGTTTTAAAATACATATTTATTTTAATACATACAGTATTTGAGCAATACAAGGATATGATTTATTATTTATTATGAGCCGCTTTCTATACTGTTTTAAAAAATATAATACAACTAAAAATATTTTGACATCGCTTTTTCTTAATCCAAATTTCCAAAAACAACTGAAAGTTAGTATACAATAGTGCAATACTGTATACTAAATCAAATATATAGCCTTTTTATGATCTGAACCCAGGTAAGCATTTAGGCCTTTTCTTTAGGCCATACAAACACTTTAAAAAGGGGGTATTACACTTATCTGGGGTATTAATTGTTAACACATTACATATTTAGAACACCATCTTTATCTTTTATTGTTTTGAAAATGCTATATTCACTGGTGTTGTGTATTGTTTTGTATCATGCTTCAGCTTTTGTATATTTATGGAAAATTGACATCGGGATCATTGAACAGACTTGTACTGCTAACTGTAAGCAGGGTTTGAATAATGCCTTGGAAAGATGGCAAAATTTTTTATACATGCATGGATGACATATAAAACCACTTTGTCTGATACGTAATTGTGTCAAATTTTTACACACACACAAATGTATATATATAAAATACATAAAATGTATAAAAATATATGCAAACAAAGAAAATAAAAGAATGAAAATTGAAATTGAAATAAATTATAATACATTTAAATTAAATAAATAAAACTTCTTCAGGCATATTTTTGATGAGAGAACATTATAACATGGTCGAAAACTCCAAAAAGCTCCATCACAGCTAAAACTAATTGCATCGACTGCTCATTGATGCCTGTGTCAGATCCGCACCTCTGGTTTGAATGCTGTTGCTTCCTCTGCGTTGTTCCTCTGGAGAGACACTCACTGGATTCTCACGGTAACTGCCGACTCAGATCATCAGAGCTTTAAACATAGACTTCATTTCCACGTCATTAGTTTAAACAGACACAAGAGCGCTAACTTAAAATATCATAACCTTTGAATTGTTAGCTGGTGAAGTGATAAAAGCATGTTTGTTTGTTATTGCACTGAAAAACATGGAGCGATCTTACTGTGAATGTGCTTGCATCTCTGCAAACCTGACTCTTCTGTGGTGTTTCTATGGAAATGCTATTCCTTTGGCTGAACAACATTTTCCTATTCCACAGTATGGATTATAACATATGTGGTAGATAACATATCTATCTCAATGGAAAATAAGGGGTGTGCAAAAATATAGAAATATCGATATATATATATCGATATATCGTATTGTTTAATGTGATGATACGGTATCGATATTGTGAGCTGCTTTACCAATCGCCAAGAGCATTTTTTGGTATATTTTACTAAATTATTTTATTACAACTTGTATTTTATTACTTGTTTAGAGGAAGGAAACTTTTATTTGACATATTCTTGGTTTGATGATTAAAATGTGTGTTTCATATTCACTTTACAAAAGAAGTGGTTTAACAAAGACTTTTTGTATCACAGCCATGCTTCAGCCTTTATTTTTTGTTGAACTGTATTGAATCGATTTGAAATATATCGTATCGAATCAAAAGT
Source organism: Boleophthalmus pectinirostris (assembly GCF_026225935.1). Lineage (NCBI taxonomy): Eukaryota > Metazoa > Chordata > Actinopteri > Gobiiformes > Gobiidae > Boleophthalmus > Boleophthalmus pectinirostris. The sequence continues at coordinate 24,611,819 of NW_026570971.1, read as the reverse complement.
TCACTGTATCCAAATATGTATCGTATCGTGGCCTATGTATCGAGGTATGTATCGTATCCGCAATTTCTTAATGATACACAGCCCTATGGAAAATGTTGGTATGGTTTTAACTTTCTAATTCAGTGGAATTCTGCACTTGATGTGCTACCTCCAAAAACTTTCACAGTGTTGCTTTAAAGAGGAGTATTATGCAAAACCACTTTCTATCATGTTATAATGTTATTCCCTCATCATGCTCATTCCCTCATGCCTGAAGAGGTTTTAAATGTCATCCATGCATGTTTGAGTCTCTCCTGGGCCCTATTCTAACCCTCCTTACAGTTAACTATAAGATTCTGCCCAATGCTGAGCCCATAAGCCTACATCACTTATGCTCCCACACAACATTTCTCCATAAAAATACAAAAGCATGTACACAACAACTTGACAGACCTGATGTGATGTGCATTAGTTTCATTAGAGGGATGCATGCCGACTGTGTTGTGAGGGCACTCTGCACTTATAAATCATGTTAATACGTTGTTTCTAGCAAATGTAGCATTTTCAAGACAATAAAAGGTAACATAGTGACCTAAATATGTTATGTGTTAGCAGTTAAGACCACATAGAAGTAAAGTACCTAATCCTTTAATTGACTCACAAGAAAATTACTTATACACAGTATCTTAATACAATGCAAAAACAACTCTAGTAGAGCAAATATGAATGTAATCAAATATACACAATTATTTAAATTAAAATAAAGATGCAATTTAGTTACTATCCTATACTGTCTATGATGTGTCCTTGGGCAAGACACTTCATCTAATGCCAGATTCTACATGTGTATATGTTTGGGGGCAGGATGGGCATCTGGCCTAAAAACCTTCCAAATAATTATAGACTGGTTCGCTATGGCAACCTATACTGAAAAGGATGAGCTAAAACCTACCAGCGAGTGAGATGTGAGATGCAGTTATTGATTTGTAATGATTCAATTATGAACGAGGGTTCTATTTATTATGTGTGGCGGAGTCGTTAGCACTTGTACCTAACAGTAAATACATAACATTGATTTTTGTTCTGACCTATCAAAGCCTTTTATATGTGTGAAGTCTGGATGTATTGACCTTTTTGGCAGCTGTAAATTGCCCGTAGTGAATGAGTTGAGAGGTTGTGTTTCAAAGTGTTAGTGCTGCCATTAGCAAAGCATCTGAAACTGGCTTCAGCCCACCTATATGTGAAAAGACGGATCAATAATTGGATCATTTTTGTATATTTTAAAAGGCGTAACTTTTCAGGTTAGGGGTTTGCTTCCATGGATATGCTATTGTTTACCTATAATGTTCCACAATATGCAATTAAGTTTATATAAGATGCATTTATTTGATTATGTGAATTTTATGGCTAGAAAAATCTTTTAAAAATATGCATTCTTATTGCGTATGCTTGCAGATCTCACCTGCAGATTGACCTGTGGTGGTGTCTCCTGCTTGTGTCTGTGGAGACTGAAATGTTCAATGCCATCCTTTTAAATATTGGAGGTAAAGCAATAACATTTCCATGGAGACAAGTAACTCTTGGGTTGTCTACCAGAAAAGTTACATCGTGCACCTTTGACTATGAAATTAGGTAGGGCATCTAATGTGAAGTCTTTGTCAAATCCGTGTTCAAAAACTATATGTTAGAATTTATTTAGCGTGGTAAAATAAATGGAAAATTATGTAAATATCATTGTAAATTATAATTTGAAATACATATTTGAATCAATATTACAGAGATATGAGATGGTTGAAATGGTTCAGTCAGTTGTATTAAAAAGGGGTAGTGTCCCTTAATGTAGTTTAATATGATAAAATTATTAGCATCCCATAATAGTTTACAGTCTAAACAATGGTCATTCTTGCGCACAGAATTCATTTATTTTATGTTGATGTTTTTAGATCTCAAAATACTTAAGGTACATACTTGTACATTCTTATTGTGAGTGGGCTTACCTCTCCACAGATCTGACCTGTAAGTTGGCCTGACGGGGTGATGGCTATGATCTAGACGTCTCCACAGAGATCTATTTATTTGATTTGATCTGGACATTGCATGTTGACTGGAAGTATCATATGCACTCTTTCTGTGGTATAGGGAAAAGTGTAATTTTCAACACCTGTCTATATGAGGATTTTTAGTGCATTTCAAACTGATGGATACATTTTAATGCAGTACTGTGGAACATTCCAGGAAAAGCAACCAGTAAAGTTACACAGCTTACCTTTAACTCATTGTCCTAAATACCCCTCTTTACCTTGTATATTTGCACCTGCAGTGAGTATAGGATATCCTGGAAAGTCAAAACAGTGGAGCTGCTTCCTTTGGTGCTCACAGATGTTTAACTTATTGTGTGCTTTTCTCAGTGTCTGCGCAAGGACCAGCTCACCACGTATTTTGGAGCCTTTTCCGCCCTGCTCCTGTGTATCAGCTCTTAGCTTACAAAACACAACACCGGGGTCAGACGCAGCGCTCATCTCTGAAGCTTTAGGGTCATTACCACAAATTCCTTCCGCTCTTCCTGACAGATGGCGGTGAATGGGCCAGCGCGCAATAGTAGCTTCACTTTTAGCCCCTTTTTTCCTCAGACACCTTCAGGACCCCTTTTCACTTTTTGCAGGAATTTAGAGAGCTGCACCTGACACCTGCGTGGCTGCATTCCTCACCACCACTTTTTTGTCGAGAAGTGTGGATTTTCAGACTTGTTAGGATTTAGTAGAGCAATTACTAGAGTTTTGACATGTTTTTGGTCATTGTATTTTTTTCATGGGTTTCAGTTTCTGTATATGTAAAATTTCATTGCTGAAATCATTCAAACAATTTCAAAAACAGATATTTGAAAATCTACTCTTCACAATAAAAGAGTAGGAGTGAGGATTCCCTTGAGTTGTTTGCAATGTAGGATTTGGTAGAGCAGTTACTGGAGCTTGAACATGTTTTTTGTCATTTTATATTTTTCATGGGTTTCAGTTTCTCTTGTATGCAATATTTTGCAGCTAAAAAAACAAAAAAAAAATGATATTGGGGATTCTGCACCACCACTTTTTTGTCAATTGTGGATTTTCAGAGTTCTTGGTTGCTATTTAGAATTTGGTAGAGTAATACTAGTTTTTTGGTCATTATATTTTATTCACGAGTTTTCAGTTTCTGTTATATATTTATTATATAATTTTGAAGACTTTCCCCATTGAAAAGATAAAATAGATCAAATATTTTGTTTTAAATAGTTAAACTAGGAAAAACCAAAAGCCAAAATGATGAAGCTTACTGCAGCAGTTACAGAGAGAGGGGTAAAATAGTTTGCAAGGCGAAATAAAGCACATTTGATGACTTGTCTTTTAGTTTTTGATGTCTGCAGGAGATACAGTATTTGCTTTATAAAGGGCCCGTATTACTCTATTTTCATATCTATGTTATAATGTTGTTTCTTCATCAAAAACATACCTGGAGTAATGTTTTGTTTCATTCACACATCTAACACACAAACACTGCATATTTAGACTGAGTATTTTAAGAGGCTTCTCTCAAACAGAAAACACCCCACCTTATAATGTTGTAATACAGGAAGTGCCCCGCTGTGTTTTTAATCTTCAGCTTTACTACAATAATTTGGACGGTTTCAACCCTAGAATCGACAACTCTACTTAACTAAAGGTAAAAGGTAGCTGTTCCACAAGGTGGAACTGAACATTTTGAGCTTTGAAGATGCAGACAAACTAATAATAAAGCATTACTTGGAAATGTGTGAATGAAACAAAGCACATCTCCAGGTATGTTTTTGATAAAGTAACAACATTCTAACATGGCTTTGAGATCACAAGAGTCAATTTTGTGTAATGGAGAACTTTTAAATATGACATTATCCCTCTGTGATCCATACTATAGTTAACCATTGTTACTCTGAAGAATCACTGTGTTTCTTATTGTGTGGTTTTAATCAAAGTCTACAGCAGCCTGTTTCACACATTTCACCTGGAGCTCACAGGGAGATTTAATGAGCGAAGAAGGTGGATTGGCACCAAAACCACGCATTGTTCACTCTTATTCTTTGTACTATACGTGTAATTACAGAAGGTGATACTGGCAATGTTTTATTATTGTATGAATGATTTAAAAATGCAATACTGATAGGGGTTAAAGTGTGTTGTCATTTGTAGTGCAAGTTTTGAGCATAGTATCCAAACTTTGCTGTTGCTTCTGCTCCCTTCCTCATGATGACATATTTTCCTTTTAACTGTTAATTGCTATGGTAATCGTCTTAATTTCTCATCATTCTAAAACCCATGGATAAGCTGTACAGACATGTTTGGACATACATTTGCAGATGTTTTTTTTTTTTTTCTGTCTAATGTTACTGATACCATTAATGTGAATCTTTTATAGATTTTTTTACACTATTTAGAAGGTGGACAAATTTATTACAAAATTATAATCAAAAAGTCAATTATTTTGCTTTCTATACCTAACTAACATTAGCATTGTTGCACCTGTTTTGATGTAAACTTTAAGATAAGTGCTAAAATGACATCTTTAAGGGTCCTGGGAAATACTTTTTTATTATTTCTAAAACATATTTAAGTTATTACACATTCTGTTTGAAAAGTCTCATATAGTTTAGGGTTTGTACGGCACAATGCAGTCTGCAAACAAATGATAAAACCAAGAGGTATTGTTCTTAAACCTAAAACAAAAATATCTGTTGACTTAAAGGTGTACTGCACAACATTTCATAGTGGAGGGTCCCCCACCTGCTTGTCTCCATGGAAATGCTATTGCTTTGTCTAGAATGTTCCACAGTATAGATTAAAACTATCTGGAACACAGCACTACACTACATTACAACTCAGATCTGTGGAGAGTCGTCCCTATTCACAAAAGGAATGATTGTATTTTTGAGCAATAGAAACACCTGTAATGAATAAATGTTAGATGTATATGTTTAATGTCATACTGTGGAACATTCTCGGCAAAGCAATAACATCTCCATGGAGACAAGCATGCACCTTTTACCAGAAGGTTGCGCAGTTCATCTTTAAATTTAACTTTTTGTCAATTTTGTTTTGTTTTTCTGAGTCCATAAATCTCAGCATCTTCTGTTCCGTCACCTTGCAATGAAGATTGGAGCTTATTTTTTCATTATTGTTGAAGCCAAAAAATGTTGCATCCCCTGGTTCCCCAAAAGCAGTCGTCATTCTCGTCTGGAAGCAATTTTAAATTAAGATGGCAAGCTCGCAGATGGCGGATGTGGCAAAGACATGAGGTGTTAATGATCTAGTCAGGTGGAAAAAACGTAGATGTAACTAAACAAATGCGCTCTTTCAAAAAACAAGCATTTGAATTGGGATCTATAAACAATTTTTGAAGATCTCCGCATCTTCGGTAAAAGTCTATGCGAGAAGCTCTTCAGGAGATGATCAGTCTTTACATCAATAATATTACATAATAAATAAAGTTAGTCCATTTTGTTTTGGAGTTGGGTTAGTCCTCCGATGTGACGTCAATATCATCTGAACTGGACTGTTTGGTAGCGATGCGCCATCTATTAATATGGTGGTTCCCCTTCTTCTTCTGTTGACTCTCGGGACCCTCCTCCTCCAGTTTCTGACGCTTGTATTTGGTTCGTCTGTTTTGGAACCAAACTTTGACCTGAAAACATGGAGAAAAATGTGTTACAAACAAGACATAGTTTTTGCATAATGTAGGGATCTCGGAAGATAAAACTGCTACAAGATTTTGCACACTTGAACAAATTTATCACATGACATATATATATATATATATATATATATATATATATTTTATATATATTTGCATTTTGACTGGACAAAAAAGGTTGAGTATTGTCGGGTTCCACCTCTTGTGAAGCCATAGATCCAAAAAGCAAAGCAAAAATGACTGTAAAAGTATTAAATAAAGTAAAACAAAAACGTTGAGACCAAAATTGTGAACTGAACTACTCAAATTTGATAGAAATGATGTGAAAATCTCATGTTGCATCTTGTTCTTGTGGAAATTGTGTCTCCTCTTGTCCACCCCTCTTGATAACAATATTCAGATGATCTCGACAAGATACCAAGAATGTGCTGAAATGTGTCTGCAAATGTCTTGGTTGAGGATCAAACAAAACATGAATGGACCATAAATGAACCACAAAAGTACATAAATATCCCTTTGTACTCCTATTTGGGCAATTACACTACACGTTTCTATCTCTTTTTGCTGTAATTTTTAACTGTTTTAATTATAGACAATATACTTGACATTCTATTTTGTAGATTTCCATTCTTATTATTTTATTTTTTTTATGTCTTCCAGCCCTAGGTATTATATACACTGTTTAGAGTTACTTTTGTGGTTATATGAAAACCTCTAAAAAGGTAAAAAGGTAACCCATTGAGCAAGTAAATTTTTTCTCCTTGTTAATAATTAATTTTCTTCTTTTTCTTCTTCTTTTTTTTACTTATACATTTTGCTTACAAGTTTGCACATTTTATGCAGCAAAATACAAAAAGTGAACTGTTGTGGGGATTATATTATTGGGTTTGGTGGCAGGTGCAGAGAAGTTGAAATGGAAATATGGATATAATATAAGAAAGTAATAGCTAATAGTTGTTTTTTAATTGTTACTTTTCATATGAAAGCTGCGAAGGGTTTACGTACTAACATGGACTGTAAAGTCAAACACTTCTAAAATATTTCAAATCTGATGCCATGAAACTATTGCTGTAACTGTTGTTACACTGTGCACACACTACAGTTGTGACCCTTTTATCAAAGTAAAAAATATAGACATTTCTTTTTGCTGATTCAGGAAAACTGTTTATTGCCTATTAGGTGTAAATGAAGGACATAATGCTCTCTCATTATTACTGTGCATCAATAATGTTTACACACTCTTTTGTTACACGCTCTATAAGATCCTTTATGGACATGTCAGTTTGACAGGGATTTACTGCTAGGACTAAACTCTTCTGCCTGGAACATTTCAGATGTAAATTTGCATTATGGAATTGAAGCTAATACTGATTTTGTGATTGTAGTTTACGTTGCTTGAACATTTTTAAATGGAACAATACCTGCATTGGCCAAATTGTTTAAGGAAAAAAAAAACAAAAAAAAAAAAAAAACGGCTCAAATAAATCTCTCATCATCGTCATCCTTGTTCAAAAAACAGCAATACAGTTACATTGATTACATAACAGGCTACTAATCATTTAGAGTTAATTTATTTATAATAAGAAATATGTTTGTAAATTATTATTATAGGTTTTTGCTATGTTTTTTTTAAATGATCTCGATATTTGAAAATGTTTAACGCGGTTGGTCTGGTCTTTGGCTTGTATTATTTTGCGCATGAATCTCTGCACAGATTAAATTTGACACATTTCTATAGCACAGATTACTGCACATATTTCTACTGCATGTCTCGGGTCTCTCCGCTCACCTGTGTCTCGGACAGGCTCAGGCTGTTGGCCAGCTGCTTCCGCTCGGCGCCCACCACATAGTGGTTCTTCTCGAAGGCACGCTCGAGGCGCAGCAGCTGAGAGGGGGAGAAGGCCGTGCGGATGCGCTTGGGTTTTCTGGCGAACGGACCGTGGAGCAGGAGGCTGTCCTGGGACACTTCAGTACCTAAAAATAGAAAAGGACTTCAGAGACGAGGTACGAGTATTTTTATTAACATGGGGAATGCTCACGCATAAATAATTTTATCACGTGACCTGAAGGTATTTCACTAAATAAGTGTGTAATGTTTTTGTTGTTATGCCAAATATGTTAATAATCAGTATGATGCAAATGTAGATTTTGCAACCAAAAATAAACAATGAAAAATAATATATTATAATTTATTATTATATTATCAAAGTTTACTTAAAGTTCGATTAAATGTGTGTTAAATTCTAACATTGATAAAATATGAATGAAAAATCTGTTTTGTTTGTTTTACGCACGGCACAGGCATTTTACGCGCGCCATCGTTGCTTGTTCAGTCGTCTGTGACTCGTCTATAGCCTCATATTTATTTACACAAACATGTATATTTGTTTATCTATAGTTGGTGAATAATATCACAGTCACGCCGCGCACTTGACACATGCGTAGGATCATTATTGTGTAATATTTCCTAATAATTTTACTGGTGTTAATAAAATAAGTATGAACAAAGTATCATTTATACATGATATGTTTTGTTTTTGTTCACATATATATAAATATGTTTGATTCTTGTTTAGGTTATTTTGTAAATTGCGCAATGTTTCAGAGGCTGTATTACTTATTTTTAAGTTTGTCAAACTTGTCAAATGCGTGCGCACATTGCGCAAAATAGTTCTTAATAATTTTACTTTTACATCGTTTTATATTTTAACATAGGCAAATAATATTTAAAAGGATATAGTCTTAAAATACATTTACCGTTTTACGCAGATACTACATATTTAATATATTTAGTCTGTGTTTGGGGCGTGTGTCCGGTACTCACCCTGGAAGCGGTGTCCAAAAAAGCGGTTCCGTAGGACCCAAGGGTAGAAGTGCAGGGGGTCACGGTGCTGAGAACCGAAAAAGTGCGGGTGCTGCAGGTGCTGATGCGGCGCCACAGCGAGAGGATGGGCCGCAGACTCCGGGAACAGCAGCTCCGGGCTCTGGTACAGCGGCCGGGCCGGAGCGGGCGGCTGATACCCGCCCATAAGCGCCTCTGGCCCGGGCTGAGAGGGGTAAGGTAACGCTGTGGGCCTCAGAGGCTCCTCTGCCACCAGTGGACTGTCTTTGGCTACCAAAGACTCGATGGTGAAGCAGCGCTTTCCCGCGGAAGAAAACATCGCGTCTCCTGTTAATGCTCCAGTAAACCGGGACTCAGACCTCCATCCCAGACTCTTCAACTCAACATCCTTTGAATCCGAGATGCGCACTGCTTGTTTTTGTGCACGACACCTGACGCTGCGCACGGAGAGAGCTGATTGGACCGGAGCAGCTGCCAATAGCCCCACCACACGCGCAAAGCGTGGAAACACGCCTCTCTTCATTAAACCTCTGCGTCCGTCTAATGCCTGTGTATTTGAGGGAACAGGTGCACTGCGGGAGCTTTCATGTGCTCATTGAACGAGCAATACTCGAGAAATTACAAAAGCAATGTGATAAAAAATATGTCTTACCGTGAGTAATAAGGTATTATTTTACCAATCAACAACGAATAATACTGAAATATTATAGTCTCAAATTAAATTCTTTACTAATAAACAGATATGCACGGAACATATGGAGCCATTTTATAGGCTATTATATGGCCTCATAAGTATTTTATTTTCGGTGTAAAATAAGTCATTACTTCCCTTTATCCAAATCCCTCAGCGTAATGCTATGTAATGATACGGGCTCACGTTAACACAAAGGTGTCGTCACAAGACAATACCCTCCGCTTACACCTCATTAAACACTTTATTAAACACATCAGAAGAAGCAGGCTGATTAACAAGGGCTTCTTCAAACATAAATAGCAAACAATAAACTGTGCCACATCCTGTGTAAGAGTCTATTGGAGATGAACAGTCAATAAAGTTAGTTTTTATCCGCCAAATTAAAAATATACGCTATATGCCTGGCGATATACAATAATGCCTTGCATTATACAAATTGCTTATTGCTGTTAAAGTTTAATGATATTGATCTCCTTCCTTCTTTCAGAATGAATCATAGTTAGGGCCGTTGTTTTGGCAATTAACAATTCAAAACTAAATATTATTAACTTCTGAATGCTAGTTGCACGTTTTCAAAAATGGCACCAGAAAACTGGAAGCTGAAACCATGAATTCGCCTTAAGAGCATTTACGCATTTTACGCACGGTTTTGGCCGTCCAAAAGTGCGTATGGTAATTTGGTAAAATAATAAAAGATGTTATCCTTTTGTAAACTGCTGTTTAAATTAGTTATCAGACAAAACGACAAAAATGTTCTGTCGGCCTACAGCCCCAGCGCGTGCTGGCTTTTGCTCTTTATGCATGAACAATAACCGTCCTTAAGGCACCTGACTGAGTTTGTCCGTCTCTTTTCCGAGAGCTGAGAGTTTAGCAGCCTGTGTCGCGCGGGAGGAAACTGCGACTATATCCCACGGCGCACTAACCAAGTCAATCATTACCACTTTAATAAGGTCGTTTGTGCGCGGGCTGCATTAGAAAATCATTACCGATGGAAATTATGAGCTAAAACAAGTTGTTTATTAGGCTTTTAAGGCTAAAGGCTCCTAAATACAGACACTTCTATGAAACACGTCTCCAAAGATTTTCTACGAATTATTCAGAAATAGTCCAAGAGGAATTTGACTTTTACTCTGTCCTTCGTTAATTCATACACCATACAAACAGGTAAATTAATTTCTGTTGAATTAAAATATTGATAACTGGCCTGAAACTATTACCAACTAAAACTAAGTAAATATTTGCGCCATAACTTTTGTTCATATATAGGTTTTATTTTAATTCAATTGTGTTTGCCATAATTAGAGATAAGGAACAGGACATTTGGACTCGACCTTTAGCAGAGAATGAAAAGCTGCCTGGTCAAATTGAATGTCCGTCCCCACAGCAGCGCGTTTGATGGGTTTTATGTTTAAGCCGCGGTGCATCGCTGTGGCGACACGAGGGGAGGCCAGGACGGTTTGTTTAATGATGAATCCCGCGCGCCTTTACGCACTGACCCGATCTCTGCTGGTTAATGGATGGACAAATGGCACGGCACGAACCACAACAAAACGGAGCACTGTTTTCCCTCGGGCTGCCTTAACACACCTCCACTTTAACTTTCTATGGCGCTATTATGAGGAACTTAAGGCCCTGTAGAGTCCCCTAAATGTCGCTGAATTGAACGCACAACTGTTATTGTCACGTAGACTGATTCAGAGGTTTTTTGATTAAATTCATGAACCATGGGCGTTGTCAGAAGGATGATTGCTTTGGTTTTTTTTTTAATGGAAACGTGATGCCCGATTTTTGTCTTACTTTTTCTATCATTTCCCTTCCAGTGGGCTACGTTGTGATTAAATAGAATTATTGGACCACGCTCTTTTTACTTGCATTTTATTCTAGGCTATAAGCTGAATCAGAAATTCATGCTATGACCTTCGAAAAACGCACTTAAAGGTGAACTGTGTGACTTTTTTGTTAGTGTCCCCAACCCTTTAGTCTCAACAGAGATGGATTCCCTGGAATGTTCCAGTAGCATTACTCTTTACTCTCTATCTCCATGGAGACAGATAGGTCCACCAGGCCAAGTTACAGGTCAGATTTGTGGAGAGGTGACCCGCTCACAATATTAAAACAAAGAGCAACAAATGTGTTTATAAAAATACCTATGAGACTTTAAGCAATAACATGAGACAAGTCCAATATTTACTTCTCAGTGGCTCTGGTCCCCTTTACAGCTGCCCTGGGGCAGGCTGGCAGAAACATGGCAAATATCCGTGTCCAGTCATCAATCAAACTAGCACATATTTGGCACAAACAAAATACTTGTTTGAAACATAATCTTGTTAAATCAGACAGCAAAGAATCAGAAGTACCAAATATTCTTCACTGTGCGATCACTCATCATGTTCTATAGGGTTTTGATGTTTAAAGGATCTTTATAACGTATCTTTGTGCATCTATAGGTCATTATTCCTTATGTGGTATTTGCAAAACAGCAGCAGTCTAAGTCAACGTTCAAATAAATGGCGCCCTCTTGTGGTAATAATCAGTATAAACTGCAAAGAGCTTAACATTCCTTCCATTCTGTATTTATTTACTTATTTAGACTATGTGCTCTATTACTTTTGAGTGTGATACATACTAGGCCCTTACAGATCTTGCACAATACGTTGAATTGTGCACTTCAGATACCATAGGCCAATGGCTAAATCAGTAGCCCTGTACAAATATTACATTAACTCTGAGAAACATTTCTTGTACTACTCTGATAAGTTTAAAATACTTCTGACAGAGAGAATGCTGCAACCAATTTAAAATAAGAATAGCCTACTTTTCCCTCTTGAGCTGCATCCTTGTGGCCATTGCCGTCTTGTTGGCCAATGCTCTCCTCCAGTGGTGACTTTGTGCAACTGCATATATGCAAATTAAACGTGTAGTCATGTCAGTAACGTAGTTCAGAGGTCACAGTTCACAGTACGTAGCCTGAAACATTAAACACCCTCTGTCTTGTTGTTGTTGTTGTTGTGCATGTTCTTCAAATGTTCCATTTGCAGGAGCCTGAACAGTCCATATAATCATCTGTTTTAAATGTATTTAACGTGATGGCGTGACTCTTATACCGTGGGTGGCTTCTTGAGGCCATTGTCCAAAGGTGCTACTTTAAGAGGTTCTGTTTTAAGTGGGCTGGTTCCGAGCTCTTTATTCATTAATAAACTAATTGGTCATTTTGTTTCACATTAGCGTTGTGTGCTCAGCTAATCTGTTCCACTTAAATAGTTGGAAAAATTCACCCCATTATAACGAGATGGAGAAAGTAGCACGTCTATGCGTTTGTGCCACCTGCGTGAGAAGTGCTGTAGCTTAGCCACCTGTACAGATTCCCGCTCCTCCAGCGCGCCCTCTACGCATAAACAAACATCCCCCACACCCACGCACCGAACCACACTTGCTAATTAACTACAAGAAAGTGAGTTTTTTTTGTTCCCCACCCCCCACCCCCATATGCCAGCATCATAGATACTAGAGTCTGGTCCAAAATGCACAACCTGACTGGGTTTATAGCCCATATGAAGGTAAGTCTATTCAAATTAAGACTGTAAGGTGTCTGGTGTTTGGTTCATGTTTGCGAGTAGATACAGGATTAGTTTATTCTGGGTTGTGTGTATAGCTGTATTGCTGCTTGTGTCTAAGGGTTAATGAGTAATTAACTAAAAATAGAAGAAACATCTCCCACATCAGCTTTCTCTAGCTTACAGCCTCGCGCCCTCTGGATATAGACTACCTGCCTTACGTTGCTTAACGGCGTGTGAACCGGCAGTGTTATTTCCGTTTATTATAAAGGCAGGGGCACTTTCCTCTGATACCTTTCTTTTCTTTTTCAGAGAAATTGTCCAAACGCCAGGATGAGGGCTTCTCACAGCAGCAGAGCCCGTGTCAGGATCCTTTGTGCCCCAAACGCGGCCCATTCATGCGCAGACAAAGCGCAGGTCCCACTTCAAACGCGGTAATGAAAGCTAATGACTATTAGATGGAGTAGGGCCCTCGCATCTACAAATAACACGCAATAAAAGGGTCTGTTTGAGTGAAGTGCACTCTCCCATTGGACCACTGCGGCTTACTGGTCTCCATGAGAACTTTCACACCTCCAGTGCTACAATACAATCTAACGAGGCTATGGTGTAGTCTACACGGGCACCTGATCCTTTACTCTGTAGGCTGTATTAGTATATTTTAATTAGCTATTTATCTTCATTTTTGATAGCATTTTTTATCTTTTACTGCTGTTCTTGAACTTTGCGTTGCAACAATGGAATTTGCCCTTAGAGGAACAAATAAAGGTTCTGTTAACTTGCAGATTAAAATAGCCCACTATGCTTTATTTTAAACAGTTAAACCTGACTTGATTTTAGGTGCATTTACTTTAGTGGGTTTTCTGATACCTGCTTGTCTTTGTGTAGACTATTGCTTTGTTAGCAATGTTCAGTAACAAAGTTACAGGTCAGATCTGTGGAGAGGTGACCTCGTTCACAGTAAGAATGCTTTATGCTTGATGCTTGATATCTTTGGTAATGAAAACATCTTGAATAAATGCAAGATAGTTTGTTTAGTTTAATGTCATACTGTGGAACTTAAGTCAAATAATAACATATGCTGTATGTGGACACAAGCAGGTGGTGGTTCCTTAGCCAGAAAAGTTTGTGCTCAGTTCACTATTTAAAAGACAGAACCCAGCAGAGTGGATTAACCCTGTAGTGATGAAAATCTGGTTTAAATGTCACGCTCTCTTCAGACAAAAGAGGAAACTGTTTTTGTTTAGAGCAACTTCTGTGTCGTTTCAGGATTAAACTGACAAACAAATCTGTATCTCCAACATATGGGTACAGTCCGGAGCTGAACACAAGAGGTAATGTGATGAGATGTAAGACTCGTAAAACATGGATAGATTTAAAGGTGCATTGTGTAACTTTTGTGGAGGAGGGTTTGTCACCTGCTTGTCTCATGGAGATGTTTTTTCTTTACCTAAGTCATCTGTCTTGCATTGATTTACCAGTGTTTTATTGCTCAAAAATACTTTGAAAAGCATGCTTTTGAACTTTGAGTTGGCTTGCCTCTCCACAGATCTTAACTATAGCTTGGCCCGTGGTGTCACGTACTTGTATTTATGGAGACAATTGTGGAACATCTCAAAGAAGACAAGCTGATGGTTGACCCTACACCAGAAATGTTACACAGCACACCTTTAAATCAACACAATATAAAGAATACTTACTCGATGCATTAGTTTTGTCTCAGAGCCTAAATCTTATGTTTTTCAAGTCTCACACCTGTTTGATATATACAAAAGAATTAAAATAACTTTCTATTGATAGACTACTATTTAAGAAATAATACAGGCCTATATTCATATGATACACAATAGAGATGTACCATAACTCACTCCTATGTAACAGATAATGTCAAAAAAAATGTCATCTTTGCACTCTATTTCATTTCCCTACATCTTACATAGTCTAGATAACACCAAAATTATGTATTTATTAGTTTATTTGTTTTATCTATGATAATATGACTATATAAACTAAGCCAAACTAGGGCTAAATCAGGATTTCACAATAGCTATACTAAACTAATTAAGGACTATCCCCAAAGGAGAACGACAGCATACATTGACGTGATTCTAAATTCTGCCAGTATTTTAACATCAATGTATGTTCTCATGGCTCTGTTTTACATTTAAAAGATATTTCTGAAGTAAAACCATAACTGTCACCCTGGCCCTAACCTTAAACTGGATTTCAAAACCAAACCAGAACCTGCCACTGCCCTACAACCAAACACATGTGAACAGAGCTGTGGGAACAATCCATTTGAACTGCAGAGGAAGGAATGAGCTTGTATCACAGTTTGAGAGAAGTACTGGCCTAGACATTTGTTTTATTTTGCAGTTTTGTATTCATTTTTTTATTTTATAGCCATTTTTTGGTTTTGGTTTTACCATTTATTCTCTTTTTCTTATTTGTGATTCTAAGTACATTTTTAATTGTCCTGTCTACACAAAATTTACTCTTTAAGCCGTGTTATCTCTCCAAAGACTGAAATCATCCAAATGATTCTAGTGAAGGTGTATGGAGTTTAAAACTCAGTGACGCACTTCCTGTATTACCACATGACATCACAAGGTGGAACAGAGTGTTTTCTGTTTGAGAGAAGAACTCACCCTGAATTATGCAGTTTTGTGTGAATAAAACAAAACACAACTCCGGGTATGTTTGTGATGAGGAAACAACATTTTAACAGATCAGAAAATAGTGTAATATGGGCACTTTAAAGTTTAACCGTCTCTCTTGATTTTCTCGTAAATGAAGACGTCACCAGACTTAATCAGCTTCTCTCAGTCCTAGAGAAAGCCTTCACAAACCTATCTCCAGCCTCTCAGATGTCCTGGTGCTAATTGGGACGAGAAGCCAGTGACCCCCTCCTCCCAGGACCATCAAGTTTTCCCAGAGCTCTCACTGTGTCTCTCTGTTCCTCAATGGGATTACGTGGAGCTGCCGGGAGAGAGGGGGGGGGGGCTCCCATCATATCAGAACACAGAATGCAGTTGGGGGGTGGTGACACTGCATTACTCATTTAGGACTGACAAGTGACAAAATACACTATACTAGTACCTGTTGTTCATGGATTTCTGCTTCCTGTTTAAAGAGCCCATATTACACTGTTTTCTGATCTGTGTTATAATGCTGTTTTCTCATCACAAACATGCCTGGAGTTGTGTTTTGTTTCATTTACACATGTTTAACACACAAACCCTGCATATTTAGGCTGAGTTCTTGCTCTGTTCCACTGTGTGATGTCATGTGGTAATATGGGAAGTGCTCCATTGTGTTTTTAAACTCAATACTTTCACTAGAATGATTTGGATATAGTGTAACTCTAATCTATGAATAAAATAAAGCACAACTCCAAGTATGTTTTTGAGGAGGAAACAATACTATATGTAACCTGATTTAAGCTCACAAGATTCAATTTTGTTTAATATTGGACCTTTAAAAGATATACACATTTTTTAAGTGCTAATTTTTCACTATTCGAAATGAATGAATTTATTGAACTGCATCATCTCTTAATATAATAATATAACCATTATTACAAATTGTCCAATGCTTGCTGGCCTGTACCGATAAATATATGGACTTATCGTTCAGTAAATGATAGATGGAAGAATACTTTTGGGGGGGGACAGTATTTATTGTGAGTACTTTTTAATTAACACAACAAAGCAGAAAGTGATGAACTGCCAGTATAAATACATGCAACTATATACTGTGAGAGCATTAATCACATTTTAAATATATTGTGTTTCTCTGATAACAGCTGAACGGCAACACGGAAACATGGAGCACAAGGCGTTTCTGGGACATGGCATGTGCTCTACAAGGTTGGTCACAAGGGCCTTATTCATTCAACTGATCTTGCCTTTACACTTCTGCTCATGGCTTTCAGTTTTCTGTCTATGGGTGCCATTTTGAGGACTTTTAGCTATTCAAGAGAGATAATATTTAGTTGTTAAACACTGTGGCAACAGTTAATGTTTCATCATTTTAAAACCCACTAATAAAACTGTTTAGGAAAATCTGGTGGTGTAATTGAGAGATCT
The DNA here is from genome assembly GCF_026225935.1 of Boleophthalmus pectinirostris. NCBI lineage: Eukaryota > Metazoa > Chordata > Actinopteri > Gobiiformes > Gobiidae > Boleophthalmus > Boleophthalmus pectinirostris. The sequence continues at coordinate 24,594,965 of NW_026570971.1, read as the reverse complement.
AAGACACAGCACGTATACCAGGTTCTTTGCTGAATACCCCCTCCCCGCTCTTCACCCCCATTTCACACTGCTTTGTCTTTTCCAATACAGGATCCATTGTCTTTTTCAGCATTTTCATTTGATTCAGTGTTCTGTAAGCCCATTTGTTTGAACACACTGTATCTGGCAGAGCTTTGATATGGCATAATCAGATTGCCTGTTTCACGAGAGGCTTTGGGCTGCGTACATTGCTTCACTGTGAGCTGCTCTTCATGTTGAAGTGTTTTGGTTTGGTGGATTATGCTCTGAGCTTTAACAAAGGTTTGTTTAAAGTAAAGCCTGGATTTATTAAAAAAACAAACTCAGCAAGAACATTCCTCAGGCAGTTGTCTCACTAGGCCTTTCACTACTGCTGCTTGTTTTCTGGAGGAATTATCTAATGTCATTGTACACTGATTTGATTGGAGGAAAATGTGTAGAGAGTCAGAGTGGTTAGCTCTAATGAGGTTTGTGTTGGCCATACTTTGCCATAGTCTGATCACCTGCTGCACCTTTTCCCAACATCTAAAGTAATATCTAGTATGTTGTTTCAAACCAAACCTTTATTTAATCTGTTATAGTGTGGATCAAATTTATACTTAGATCAGTATTAAACTTATATCAGTTAGGGATGTACATGTAAAAGTATTTGTTGATGTTTAAGTATTAGACTTTTACATTTTGGTTAATCAGCTCTTTTTGCAGCATTTCTTATACAATATACTCAATATAAAATAAAAAACAGTCATATTATTGTTATATTTCAATAATCTGTCCACCTCTAATGTCAGTGCATTGTAATGGAAGTCATTACTTTAGCAAATGCAGCTACTTCTCAACTGATGAAGCTGACAAGGCTCATTGAAACACTAAAATGTATCACATATAGTAGCATTAGGATTTACGGATTAGGCAGGGATCTTTTTTGTTTAGCGTTAGCCACAGGAAGGAGCTTTGAGGTTCACCAGCCCAATTAGCTGCTCTGATGGACTCATTTGGAACATCGCAATCCTTTCACCACGCTGCCTTCTGACTGCTTCATCCACACAGCCTGCCAGACGGGGAAACCTGTGGAGAATCAATGGGAGAGGATAGGACACCTGCCTGTTCTGAGTGGGCATTTGTGACCTTTTTATATGTTCGAGCATTGATAACAGGCGTAGTGGCTGTTTAAATAGATTATACAATGAGCAGACAGACTGACCACAGCCTCCCGAGGTTACAGGCTTTTCTAATCTCACAAACGCTGCTCAGTTTGGATCGCTTCGTCACAGGTGGCGGCAGGCGTCACGTTTAGGCCCTGATCAAACCACAGAGGAAATGAAGCCATAGAGTAATACTAACAGGTCAAAGGTCATGCTGAGGATTGCACTGGAGAAAATCTAACTTCCATTATTGACATACCACTGTTTTATGAAGAAGGTGTTTGTTTGTTTTTAAGAATAGGTAATCAAATATATTCAAAGAAGTCATTGCTTTTGTATATGTTTACGTCATATTAAAAGTGTTAATATTACGTTTTCATATTAAATTTGCATACACAAAATGGAAATATATTGGATATGACCAGTAGACCTCGCACAATAAAAATTTTCAATTACTTAAAATATTGCAATAAACAACACGGTTTTAGCAGCAATAAAAGATTTAAACCATATTGTAAAGAAATTGTCTGCAATAATACCACAATGAAACATATTAGATAACTGGTATCAGTAAAGACTCATGAACATATATTATTCTACCTTCATGCAACTCAAATTTCAAAAGGGTACCCCACAAGTCCAAATAAAATGTACAGACAATACATGTTGAGCCCAAAAATATTGCATATTTTGTATTTATTGAAGATAGGTCAGTATAGTAGTTAATTATTGTAAGGTATCGTAACAGGCCTAGTGACCAGTGTAATATCTTCAACAGATGAAGTGAATAGTCTATGTTTTTATAACATCATAACACTCTACAATACCTCTAGTTTAAAACTGACCTGAGAACAGACCAGAATATGAATCTTTTATGGCAACAATCAGTTGTTGTGTTTTGTGCCAGTATTTGCTTCATGTGAACACACATGTGCACAGTAAGCGTATCCAGGTCAACAAATCTGGAGTCTCCTAGTTAAGTCAGATTTGACAAGTTTGTGGAGTGTTTCTTTCAAAACAGTTAGCTCCCATAGCGTTATAGGACCCTGCCCCAGAAAATATTACATCACATTTATGATCATGTGTGACAATTGTAGAACAATGGACTCCGTAATAGTGCTTTTGGTTCTTTTTGCATTGTATCAGATTTTTAGCATGGTCAAACTTAGACTAAACTGCATTGTGCTCAACAGGGCATGTGTTTAACTTGTATAATGTAAAGTTTCTAGTAAAAGTAAAAAGTATTCTAGTAAAAGTGTAATTTAACTGAATTGTTACACTGAAAATACCCATTATATATAGGCCTCTTATCTTAAATGAATCAAAAGACAGAAGATATGTTATCATAAAATATATTTCTGAATATTCCATTGCCATTTACAAAAATGCATCAAGTGGACCCTTCAAAGAGCAGTAAAAGTACAAATTAAATAAACTATACATCTATTAAATAGTTCATGTGCCGCTATGTACAAAGTCTTTAGAGCAGATCACAGGATCAGCAGTGGTCGATGCAGTCGTCTGAAACATCGATATCAACGTCTGAGGAGTCTGAGAAGTCGTCGCCCTCATCTCCGTTGCCCTGGGAGCCGGGGCTTTTGGGCGGAGCCAGGCCCAGTTTGGCTAGTTTGGCCTGCTGCTGCTCCAGACTCTGTTTGCGCCACTTAATGCGTCGGTTCTGGAACCAGACTTTGACCTGGGCCTCGGTGAGCTGCAGCGCGGAGGCCAACAGGAACCGCTCTGAGCCCACCATGTACTGCTGCCGGGCGAACTCCTTCTCCAGCCGCGACAGCTGCTCACTGGTGAAGCTGGTGCGCAGGCGCTTGGACTTTCCCCCTTTGGTTTTGAAGGAGTGCAGACTGGGGCTCATTTTGGACATTGGACCTGAAAATACAAGAGAAGATTAACATCTCTGCCAAATACAACAGATATATACATAATGAATAAGTCGAAAGGAGAAAAGACAAATACTGTGAAACTCAACAGACCTTGTGCGTAAAAGGTGTTGCGGCACGATGCTCCGTACGTGTACGGAGGGCAGCAGTAGACGGAGTATCCGGGCTGCGTGTGCACTGCGGGGTGCAGCACGTTGTGAGAATAGACGTAGGGCGCTCCGGACATAGTTCCAGCGAGAGGCATTGTAGCGGCGGGAGCTGCTGGGTATTTGACCCCGCAGGACACGGGACTAGCCCGGTCACTGCTTGGGAGGGGGTCCGGTTTAGCTAAAAGCGCGTCGATTGTAAAAGATTTTCCAGAGGACGGTTTTGTTGGTGCAGAGCACGGGCTGCTCTGGTAGTAGAGGGGCACGTATCCGTTAGCCTGCATCCTGAGGCAGAGTCCAAAAAGCCAAATTAAGTTCTCAGTGGTTGTAGTGGAGGTGTTGCTCCTAGAAAAGCTGAACGCTGAATGACTTTGGACCGGGACCCTCCTCTTTTATAGAGCGCCCGGACGCGGAGGTGTCAACAGCCCCCAACCAGCCTATTGTCTTTCTAAGTAGCACTTGTGAGAGGCGCACATCCCGACGTATCCAATTAATTGGTGGAGAAGTAGTACAAGCTGGGATAGTCAAACATCCTCCGCCTTTGAATGTAGCCTGGTGCTTTTGAAGAGACCCTGAGCAGTGGGGGCTACAGGGGGATTTATTGGGCTACAAATTCTTTGCATGGATCTTAAGTCCAAATGTAATCATTACCGCTGAGAAACCCTTGATGTTGCCAAATCATCTTAGTTCCTGGTCTCTTTTAAGTCGCAGATGCTCTTAGGAGCGTGACCATCGACTTCTCACAATAAAGACGTTACTGTAGTTTTATGTAGGCTATTGTTAAGAATTAAGAATTGTACTGGATAGTTTTAGTGTGGCCATCCATGCATTTCTCTCAGCTAGTTGCAAATAAAGAATCACTCCTTTACGCAAACAGTCCATAATCTTTTTCCTGTATCAAATCAGCGTGGCTTTTAGCAGAGTGTGGGTTTTAACAGCGGCAGTGTGGCTTCTCGAACTGGGCCGTAATGGAGGCGTGAAACCCGGCGGCTGCGTGCACTTCTACCATCGCGGCCCTTTTCACGTTTACTCAATGTCAGCGTTAATCCACACGCGATTCTCACTCTGGGGATGCTGGTGTGACTTAGTTTTACATCCGAAACTAGAGATTAATCAACTCTTATCGTAAAATTTAACAGAAATCACAGTGATAAATCCCGCTAACTATGTACCAACGATAATGGCCTACACAAGCAAACGTGCCCTTATCTATCCAGCTTTACGCACACAACTTATTCTCCTAAACAGAAAAGCTGATCGCGGTGGCTGTGGTCTTTTAAAATAACAAGTCCGATATTTTTGTTTAGAATTATTGTTTCAGGTTTTTATACAATTAATTTTTGGAAAAGGTTTATTTTTAAATGCATTTCGTTTCATTATTAAATCAAACTTAAATGTTGGATACATTTGATCAGTCCTCGTCAAATAGAAATGCTGTGTACAAGCTCCAACAAATCTCGCACCAAAACTGGACATGTCTGGTTTTGGTGACTGGACTTAAGTGATGCAAATTTTAGCACTTTGAGAAATACAAAGGAAACTCATAAAGGTCTAAAATGAACCAAGTCCAACATTTTACTTTAAAATGTCTTTATTATGTACAGCTCTAGGCTGCCTCAAAGATGGAAGAATACTTAAATACCATTAACAATCTTAATGAGAGATGAGAGAAAGTTAAAGATTTAAATTAAACGTTCATGTGACGTGTAAATTGCGCTCCTGTGAATGGGCCATTGTATTGTGCATTGTAATTCCAGTGCGGCTTTGATCCAAATGAACTTGAGTGGACACTTGCCCTAAACTGGTCATGTCCCGAACAATATCTCAGTCACGTTCCCTATAATAATTATTTCTTTAACTGCCTTTCCCCCGTTTAAGTGCGTATATAGCATCTGGATACGTGCGTAAATCCTAAATCTCAACTGTAAGCGCTAAAAGGCCGCTGGTTTGTGGGCCGTGTTTTGAAGTTGAAGGAAGTCATTTGCTTCTTACAGCATCGGGACAAAGCGCCACTTTCTTTCAACTGGGATTATGACCAGCTCTGCAAACTCCGCGGGCTCATTTCCATCGTTTGTTAAGCGGCTGAGATGCGTCCGCGGCCCTTTAAGTAACTGTTAAAACACATTTAAAGCACGTAGCGAGTCGCCAGCTCTTTTGACCGCGCGGGGCCCTATTTATTCGCGGGAGAATGTCTAATGAAGAGGGCAAACACAGACGATGTTGAGTCGCTCGCTACAAAGACCCTGGTTCTTCTGATGGGGTTTCCAAGACCACCCACTCCAGACGCTGTTTACTTTTCTATAAGGGTCATAATAACGTGCCCACGTCCAACAGTCTAATGTTTGCAGTTACATTAGACTCAAATTAAGATATGAATTAAAGGAAAATGTTGGTTTCATTCATTTTTTTTTTCCAGAATATTTCAGATTTAGATCTAGACAAACTTTATTGCTCTACAAGGGAAATTATTTGGACAAAGTGGCTCACATATTACAATAAACAGGCTATTTTAATAAAGCGCAAAAAATATAAATGGTAATTTTTTAAAAATAAGTATCAAAAATAGTGTGTCAAATATGGCATAATTATACAAGCCAGTTTCATAAGTTTTAGCAATAGTTCAAACAAATGTAAGTATATGTTTTGGTCTTTAGTACAAAATATCAAAATGTGTTTTCTTAATACTATACTCATGAATATCGTACTTATACAGTATATTTTGTTTTTGTTTCTGTTTAACAATTAATTTTTATATATTTAATTTCACATGATAATTTCCTCACATAATTTATCCTCGTAGTGTAGAAGTCATTAGTCATCTTTATGCAAACACAGGCACAAGCAAATCCACCTTCAAACCCAATTATTAAGCATCATTAGAGGTAACAAATATGGACCAAAGCTTCACATTAATGGAAGGGTGTAAAGTGTCCATAAAATTACTGCTTGAAGAATATTACTGCTTTGATCTAGACCTGTTTGTTTAACTTTTAATCCTGTAGTTAAAGGTGCATGATGTAACTTTTTGACTGGGAGTCCATAACCTGCTTGTTTCTATTGATATGTCTCTTCTCTGCCTGGAACGTTCCACAATATGACATGAAAAATCTCGACTCTACATTTATTTAATTACAGGTGGTTTTGCTACTCAAAAATACCTACAAAAACAGGCATTCTGAGTGTGAGCGTGGTCGCCTCTCCACAGATCTGACCTGTAACCTGTAGCCTGGTATGGTCTCCACGAATATAGAAAGATTTAACCCTTGTATTGTGTTAGAAAGCTACACGCGTCTTTAGTGTTACCGGGTCAAATTTGACCCGTGATTTAACTCAGCCTGAAAATACTTAAAAACACTAGATATCATCCAATATTGTTTTTCCCCTCATAACTAACTTAGTATGTGTTCATGCCCATGGAAACATTTTTCTGCACAGACCTTTTATCTTAAAATTGTTTTTGATTACAAAAACTGCTTAAATTCACTAATTATATTTCCTATAGTGATAAAATTTGTAAGTTGGGTGTCAAGAGGCTTGGTGACCATGAACTGTCACTTTACTTGAAGAAGTCTTTTCTTGTGACATCTGGGTTTCTTCTCACATCTTGTGCTCTTGTTTCCCTTCCTCAAATTGAACACATTCATACAGAATATTGCATAACTAACACTGTAGCCACCGTTCCTAAGGAAAGTTCTCCAGGAGGCTCTTCCGGCTCTTCTGACTGTCACAATACCACTTATGTTTATTCTCTATCAACTCTTTTATTGTCAGAACCTCGTCATTAAGGTCTTAAAACAGTATACAATGCGACATGAACAGTCTGACAGTTTTGGCATTTTGTCCAAAAATCCATTCCATGAACATATACATATAACCTCTTTTCCATGTGATAGGGACTGGCCCTCTCTCTGACTCTCCCTCGCTCTGCTGTCTGCCCCAGGTCGATGCTGTGTGGACCACTTGTGTATTGAAGCCAGACAAGGAATACACGGCGGGAGAGAGGAGGCCCATTCATAGTCATTGCGCTGGGGCAGAGAGAGGCCCACCACTGCCCTAATAGCTGCAAGGGCCATCCTCCTAAATGGGCTCCTATTCATGAAGAAGCAATCGTCCACTGTGGTCATTAATGCTCAAAGGTAATTTGGTAATAAGGTTTAAAACTTTAACTTAATTTTGATATCTGTTAGAAAAAGCTTTTGTTGTTTGACTTTTAAATATATTCATAAGATGGTCAAAGACATGTCATTTTATTTAACATTCCCTTTACCATAAAACTGAAAAAACAAAAAAAAAAAAAACAAAACACTGACCATATTACAGACAAGCATAATCCATTTTCCAGATTCAAACTCTCATATTTTTAACTTGAGGACACACCACAGCAAAAGCAAGACTGACTACTATGGCCCTTTGCGATTTCAAAGCAATAATGCCAACAGAAAGACCTCCAGTATGTTTATAAATGGCTGTAATATCAATCACCACTTCTACTACAACTATTTTGTTGATTTACATTGTATTTGAATTGGGTATATTGAATAGTCACACTACAGTTTTAGTAGTAAATACTAGTTGTCCAAGTATTGCAATGTTGGCTCAATTTGGATGCATACCATATAAATTCTTTTCAAAATGCATACACATTATTGTTATTTGATACTTCTTTTTTCCCTTTAATTTATGTTTGGAATGAACAAATATGATTACATTTTACAGATTTCCAGTTCAAATGTAATGTCTTTCCAATTTTTTAGGAAGGATACACACAAGTCATACTCTTCTGTTGTGAATCCAGTCATTCATTCATAGAAAAATTACCACATTTTTAAACTCTTTAAAAGAAACTGAGTACATACTGTAGAACCTATATTTTGTTATGTGCTTCTTAGTAATAACCTTTATTGTCCTCAAAAGCTTAATTCATAAATTCATGTAATGCACATATTGACAACTACAGTGGTGTGTAATTCAAACAACAAGTGAAAGCACATTATAGCATTATTAATGGCTCATATAACTTGACACAGCCTTAAGTGTTTTTGCTGAGGGATCAAAGTGGCCATCTACAAACAGTGGAGACCGTAAACCTTTCTACAAGAGCAGTATTTTGTAGCTGTCATAGAAGTGAGATGGAAAAACTGCAGCTCTGCTCTCAGTTCACACATGATTGAACCAAACAAAAGCATGTAGAAACACTGTCATCATTATTATTACTACACTGAAAAGGGGAGTCTCTTGTCACCTTCTCGATACTTTTAACAACCACTGTACCCTACACTGCTCCTTCGCATCTGTAATGACTTTATGAACTAGTGCCCCATTGGTTTGTATATAAGATTGTATATATGGGCTATGGGGTCGGAGGGGCAGTGGACGTCACCTTGACTATGAATGGGCTCCTGTGAATGGGCAGGTTCATTCTGTCTGGCTCTAATACACATCCACTACACTACTGCTCTGACAGGGTGGGCCCAGGCTTAAGGACAGGATACAGGGGAAAGATGTAAACAAGAGAGAACTTTAAAAAGAAAATGTCAATTGCATGTACAACTTTTTGAGCAGTTTTGAGTCATGTAAACCAGCAGTCCACAACATTTTTTTCTCATAATAAACAAAATTATTTTAGGGACTGCTGAAAACCTACAAGTGCAAAAAGCATCAAACTCTTAATCATGGCTGTTTTCCAGGTTAAGTTATGGTATATTATGAGTATAAAACACATAGATATGGTAGTAGACTGTAAACAAGAAGTAAAATTTCTTCTTTCTTTTTTTTTTCCTTTTTTCTCTGGGGCCTGGTTTATGGCCTGGAGCCCAGTTTTGACATAAACCATAATCTTTTTTTCTTTCTTTTCAAAATTATTACAGCATGCAAACCAATTAAGTGCTCTGAACAATATAGTTTCATAGCAAGAATTACCAAACTAGCAATTAAGTAATACTTTTAGATGCATTTACAATTAAAACCCCACTATTTTAATTCAAGTAGACTTAATTTTAATGAAAAATGTAAGTAAATATTGTTCCAGTGTTTTTTTACTTTCAGGTCTTAGTTTAACTCAACATCAACTGGAAATCCAAAATCTGTATATATTTTACGATTACCAAAGATATCTTTCAGTACTTTCTATAAAACCATCCCATAAACAGAACAAACCTATTTCACTGTTTTGACTTTACACCTTCCCCAACCTTATCTTAAATTAAAACTACTACATCCCTCTCCAGTTTCACTTGACCAGTTTAAACCCAGATAACATTGATTCCTCCATGTTACGGTGAATTGTGGCTCCTAATTCCTGGCTGTGTTGTGTGTGTTTAGTATTTCCATGTGAGAGCGGGAGGAGGAGGAGGACCCTGTCAAGAGTACACAACTTCATTTACATCGACACCAGTTTTTTGTCCCATACGAGCTACTCCCTGCGCCATTCAAATACAGCAGCCCTCAGTCTATTCATTATAATGAAAGTTCATGTTATTACCAAACTAATTAGGGATTAGCCTCTGAGGAGCAGGTTTCTGGCGCTGAACCTGCCCTGGGAATGGTCTGTGTGTATTGGACTGTCTAGCACTTGCACTCTGAAATGAATCTGAGTGAATGAGGCCATAATGAGGCAGGTAAACACTTATTAACATAGAGAATGACTCATTAGAATTCATTAATTTATTTAGGTGTATTGTCTAACTTTCTGGTGAAGAATCTGTCAAAAATGCTCCACAATACAGTCCCTGACTAAAGTCTTGTCGCTTATCCATTTTGTAGAAACAAAAGCTTATAACCTGACTTTAAATTAATCGATTGGTTTTAGAAATGTCTCATATGAAAGCTAAAACCCTCCCAAATTATGCTCAATATACTAAAATAAATTTGCTTCACTGAGGAAAGATTGATCATTTAATGAACACAGAAAGGTCAGATTTTGGCAAGACAAAAGTCTTGTCGCCTTGTCATATGATGCACCCAATCCTAGATTACAGCCTCACCTGTGATCAGTTACTGATCAATCAATTAGTGGGTGTGTATAAAAAGAACCCCAGCACACCAGACCTTCACATCAACTGCAACTTGACCTCTGACAACATGCCTAAGATCCACCCTGAGACCAAAGCGTTAATTATCAAGAGGCTGAAGACCGGATCCACTGCTGAGGTGGCTGACACCTTCAATGTGTCTCAGCTTCAAGTACAAAGAATAAGAAAAAGATCTGAAATGACTGGAGATGTTTTTGACAAGCCCAGGTCCGGTTTTGAAAATCCAAGGCCAGCCCCTTTTCCACTGCAGCAGAGCTCCACCAGGCCTGGTCACCTCAAGTCCCTGTGTCAACCACAACAGTTTGTAGAATTCTGTCTCAAAATTGCCTCCATGCACAGAAACCAGCACTAAACAAAAGGCAATTAAAAAACTGTGTGGCATTTGCCAAGGCCCACAGCCTGCTAAAAGGATGGACACTGGAAAAGTGGCAGAAGGTGGATTTCTCAGATGAATCCTCGGTTGAATTACATCACAGTCGCCACAAATATTGCAGGAGACCTACTGGAGCCCACATGGATCCAAGATTCACCAGAAAACAGTTAAGTCTGGCGGTGGAAAAATCAAGGTCTGGGGTTACATCCAGTCTGGGAGTGTGCAAGACATTTGCAGGGTGGAAGGCAATATCAATAGCCCAAAATATCAAGAAGTATTAGCTACCTCTTACATTCCCAACCATAAAAGGGGTCAAATTTTGCAGCAGGATGGTGCTCCATCGCATACTTCTATCTCTACATCAAAGTTTCTCAAGGCGAAGAAGATCAAGGTGCTCCAGGACTGGCCAGCCCAGTCACCAGACATGAACATCATTGAGCATGTCTGGGGTAGAATGAAAGAGGAAGCATGGAAGACAAAACCAAAGAATCTTGATGAACTCTGGGAGGCATGTAAGACTGCTTTCTTTGCTATTCCTGATGACTTCATCAACAAATTGTATGAATCATTGTGGAACCGCATGGATGCGTCCTTCAAGCTCATGGAAGTCATACAGGATATTAAATATGGATCTCACAGCACCACTACTTAATTCACTGACGTTATGCAACATATTTTTGTATTTGAAATAAATTATTTGTTAAATTTTCTGTAAGCGACAAAACTTTTGTCTTGCCAAAATCTGACATTTCTGTGTTCATTAAATTATCAATCTTTCCTCAGTGAAGCAAATTTATTTTAGTATATTGAGCATAATTTGGGAGGGTTTTAGCTTTCATATGAGACATTTCTAAAACCAATCGATTAATTTAAAGTCAGGTTATAAGCTTTTGTTTCTACAAAATGGATAAGCGACAAGACTTTTGTCAGGGACTGTATGGTATTAAACCTTTCTATTTTTACGGAGACCAAACCAGACCAAGTTACAGGTTAGATCTGTGGTGAGGCGACCCCGCTCATACTCAGAATGCCTGTTATTCTAGATATTTTTGAGCTATAGAACCACCTGTAATTGAATCAATGTAAGGTAAATGTTTTTAATGTCATACTGTGGAACATTCCAGGTAGAACAATGACATATCCATAGAAACAAGCAGGTGACAGAGCCCCAACCGTATATAGTCACTTAGTGCACTGTTAAAGGGCAGGTTTTGTTTCATTCACACACGTTTAACACACAAACCCTGCACATTTGGCTGAGTTCTTCTCTCAAACTGAAAACAATCTGTTCCACCTTGTCATGTCATGTGGTAATACAGGAAGTGCTCCAGTGTGTTTTTAAACTCCATACACTTTCACTAGAAACATTTGGATGATTTTGGCACTGAAATTGTCAATCTCAACTCAACAAAAGGTAAATGGTAGTATTTTGAGCTTTGGAGATGTAGTGTTTTCTGTTTGAGAGAAAAACTCAGCCTAAATATGGGAATTATTATTATTATTTTTTTATGCATTAATGAAACAAAACACAACTCTAGATATGTTTTTGATTTGAAACATTATAACATAAAGAGAGTAAATAATATGGGCCCTTTAAATCTACCTGCTCACTCATTCTCTGATGACTAAACCAAATACACGAAGAGCTTTTTATCTGTTGATAAAGTGCCCATTATCTTGTTTAGCTCCTGCTCTCTCAGCCTTGTCCTGGTGTTGTCGTTGGGCGCTCAGGTGAGACAGACTCAGTTCAAAGGCACTGTCACTGTTACCATGACAACCACCAAGACACAAGGCCCACCTAAAACTAGCCTACTGAAGAGTGTAGTTAGAACAGAAAATACAAAAGTCATATTGCCATATAAAAATCCAATTAGCTTAATAATATACTGTTTATTTAACAATTAACAATTAGGGTTAGAGGGAAAATTGTTAAACTAACTTGTGCAATATTCTTTTTTTTTTTTTTTTTTAAGTAGGACTTTCACAGACTAGGGGGATGCTTTGTATTGAGTTTTGGAGAGTTTCTGAGCCATCTTTCCAGATTTGTGGAAGACTTGAGCTATGTTATGGTGAGTTTATTGGGACAAATAATACAGCACATCATTTACATAATATATTGTTTAATTCTAATGGTAAATGGTCACATTTTTATATAGTGCTTTTGTTGAGGAAAACAACCTTTTCCTCTCATGTTCTTAGAAAAAAACTAGGCTTGAAACAGAAATAAAGTCCAGATAATTTACTTTTTCCAATATTAAAAATCCATACTTGTATAGGGAGTCTGTGCTGACATTCCCATGCAGAGACTACATGTTTTATGCCTATACAATGACTTTTATACCCAAACTATAGTGGGAAGCTACCGTGGTTTAGACTTAGCGCCTCTTCATTGGTGCACAGGCTAACCAGGTCTCTTGGCATATTGCACTGTCCAATCCGACTCTATCTGGGGTGTTATCTGGCTAACAAGTCATGACATCATCCCTATCAGTAGTTCTTGTCCTATTGAGTTAGTTTGCTGTTAGATAGATTGAAATATCACGCATTTGTCTTGATGTATATGTATGAGTCTCAGCTGTGATCAGAGCCCTTATCCTCAAATGACCTCGGTATAATAATGAACTATAGAAGTGATTATACAAAATAGCTAAGCCTAGTTATTTATCACCTTCAAGGCACTTACACACCAGTGTACACAGACACTAGGGGCGAGGTAGATTAAGTGTTTTGCCCAAGGATGCAATGGCAGCATTCATCTGTGAGAGCTGGAATCACACCACCAAGCTGTGGATCAGTGGATCTCACCACTCAACCAGTGATGTTGATGTCAGGAACAGGATTCGAACCGCAAACCTTCAGATCAATGGACAAATGCTTTTACTGACTGAGCTACTGCTGTTTTAACCTGGTTTGGAGTGGTTAAAATGACACTCCCCAGTAGAATATATTATTTTAATATGTGCACTGTGTAACTTTTCTGACAGGGGTCCATCACAAGCTTGTTTCCATGGAGATATTATTGCTTGCCTGAAAGTATTCACAGTATGGTATTAACCTCATTTATGTTGCATTTAATCAAATACTACAAAAAAATTTATTCCCACAGTGAGCGAGCTACCCTCTCAACAGATCTGACCTTTCACTTGGCCTGGATGCATTGATGGCTTGTCTCCATGGACATAAATGAGTTTAATGGTGTACTATGGGACATCCTAGACAAAGCAATAACATTTCCATGAAGACAAGCAGGTCTTGGAATCCCTACCAGAATGTTACACAGTGCACATATAAGAAGAATTCATAAAAGATTCAAAAATGTTATATCTGTTTGCCTAGCTGACCTCTCTCCATCATGGACACTCCTGCTTACCCATATTTTATTTTCTATATTTTATTTTTACTTGTACATATACTTGTACATTTATAAAATCATGCCTCATTTGACACCGTCCTCTAGTCTGGCAATTTTTGCTACTTATTTTTAATGTATTATTGCAATTTTTCCTTTTCTTTATTATTATAATATATTGTGACGTGTGAGATACTGTGTCCAAATAATTCGACTTAGACTTAGATAAACTTTAATGAGCGACAAAGGAATTTATTTGGACACAGTATATAATATGTATATAATATAATAACAAAGAGTTAAAAAAAAAATCTCAGCTATAAACAAGAGGTCATAGGACAGTGCAACAATGATATGATGATTGAGAGGACATAGCGTTATGGGTCAGTCCATATGAAATCAGCCCTTCCCTATGAGCCATCACAGATTTGGCTGAATAATGAGTAATAAAAACATCTACTATTAACTTCCTTCATTTCCAATGGAATTTTTGAAAATGAGCTCTCACAGATCATTTTTGGTGGAGCTTAGGTACTTTTCCACCAGCTAGAAAGGTTCAATTACTTTTAATAGTCTTAAAGACTAGTTGCTTGTTATAAGGGAAGACAATTGGAGATTATTTGTGGCTACATTGTTTGTGATGGTTTTGGTGGCACAGTAAAAGGTTTGGGTGCAAGCACCAGTCTTCAGACAATTCACAGCAATCAAATTTTGACTGCACTCCAGATGTTTGAGTGGGCTTCACAAAACATAAAGAATGTGAAGTTTTTCTTTCCAAGCTCTAAAGACATTACAAACCATGGACTTAGTTCCGAACTTAAAGAGTGCTATAGCAAGGCAAAGACTGTGAATGGTACAAGCTCACACCACAGTTTCATTCCTCTGTCAAATGGTAAATTACAAATGAGGAGAATATATCAAGATAATTTATGTACTGAAGTGTCAGTATCTGAAATACAAAATGAGATTGTGCCAGACATCTCTCTGTACTAGCCAGGTCAATACATGGCATGTATTTATGACATCAGGTGGTTCATTGGGAACATTTCAGAGTGTTCAGATGAACATGAGATTCATGAATGGAGACAACAGAACCCTCATCTGACCTCTTGAACATCGGCAGAACCATGCTGGATTCCATTTTAGCACATAATCTGTTGTATTATGGTACCAGAAATTCAGGGAAGAAGAGCACAAAATTATTGCCTTGACACTGTAGAGGATCCAAACATTACTTCTGAAGTTCATTAGTAGTTAGGAACACTTAGTGTGCAAGATACCAATACACATGATCTACATGTAAGTGGCAAATATTTGTTCAGTATGTTGATATTTTCCACTGAGGTTGTTTTTCACACTGAATTTTAAAAATGTAATTTCTAGCAGTTGAACAAATAACAGACCAGATTACTGTATTTTGGTAACTTTTGTGTCAGTATCAAATTTTCCCTTGTTAATGTTACTGCCTTCTTGTAATATTTTTGTGCAAAAATGATACACATATGGTGGTACTGAAAGCCATGGTTATAAAATCAGAGACTACTTTGTGATTTAACGGGGAATGAGTATTACAATTGTAATTTGCCTTTGATCAATCAAATGTGAGATTTTGGGGGCCCACAGTGCCCCCCTTAATAAAGATACACAATATTTGACAACAGATTCAGAATCTATGACCAAGAATCTACAAAAATACAAATTTCAGCTTCCTAGCTCTATTTTTTATGAAGTTATGGTCTCTCAAACATGCTTATAAATTAAGACTTCAGAAAAGGAGAGCATGGCCCCAAAATTTCAATGAGCCATAACTCAGGAACAACTCAAGGGATTGAGCAAAAATTTTAGATTCTTTCATTTGGTGATTTTAGAATTTTTTTTGATTTTTTTTCAGCCAAACCTGAGATGGCTCATAGGGCAGATTCCTTGAAAATGGCTGATTTCATATGGACTGACCCTTATGTTACATAAGGGTGAGTTGTTGTACAGATGTAGGGAGTAAAATTGGTAAAAACTTGTAGTGACCAAATTCAAATGTGTAAAACTTAGATCCAAAGTTTGACAGAGCAGATGTTGGGTGATTGTCATGTCTAAATCTTGTTGTGTGTCAGTTTTCGTGTGAACCCCCCGAGGTCTAACTGGTCTAAATATGAAGGTCACAGTCGACTCCATAACTGCATAGAGACGTGTTTGACAAGCGTAGCGACTTGTGAAGCTGTTTTACGAAGCATTGCCGCATAGGGGGGTCCCAGGTGCTTAAACCCCCCTTCCACTCCTCACACCAGTTTAATGGAGGTGAGAATTGGCGGGTTGGACTTTAACACTTGACCCATGTTTACACTTCCTGTGGGTGTCAAGGCCTGTCCATAAAGCATTTTCTGGGAGCTCCGAGCTGCTCCTGAATGCACCACTGCTCATTAGGACCAGACCATTTCCTCTCTTCTGTTTGCTTATATTACTGCCACACTTCCTCCACCCCCCGGCTCTCCCTCTTTCTCCCTCTCCCTCTCTCCTCTAAGCGTCTTCCATGGTTTTGGCGTCTGTGTGGAAATGGAGATTAATGCAGGGTTTCAGAGGATGCAGTTTCACCTGAGAGAGTGAGAGACAGAAAGACACCTGTTGAGACCTGGACAATATAGTTGGCGCTGACAACTTCAAAAACAATGACTTTCGTAGTCAACTACTCATACTATATTCACTTAAATGATTATATATTCATTACTATCTCAGCCCTAATTGTGGTTACAAAACTGTATATACTCTGGAGGAGGGCTTCTGCTTGTTTCCATGGAAATTTTGGTCCTTTTAAATGATACTATTCTACAGTATGGCATAAAACAGTTTCCATGGAATCACAGAGATGTTGCTTCAAAAAGTGCATTGTGTAACTTTTCTGGTGGAGAGTGTGTCAAATGCTTTTCTTCATAGCGATGTTATTGTTTTGTCTTTAATGTTTCACAGTATGGCATTAAAACTTTCTAGCTTCATGGAGACCAAAGCAGACCAAGTTACAAGTCAGATCTGTGGAGGGGCGACCCCGCACACTGTCAGAATTTCTGTTATCCTAGGTATTTTTGAGCAGTAAAACCACCTGTAACTTAATGAATGGAAGGTTGCTGTCATATTGTGGAACATTCAAGGCGAAGCATATCAATAGAAACAAGCAGATGACGGACCCTTAACTTGAAAGTTACATAGTGCATCTTTAAGTGTAAAAGGGTCACTGATATAGTCTTAAATTCTACTGATGACAGGTGGAGCACAATCAGAAGCAAAACATTCAATAGCAAAATGTTTAAAAAGAAAATGTTCATGATATAACAAAAAGTATCTAATCTCTATCACAATGCAGCTCCATTAAGTGAACAAAAACTAATATTACTAATAAAAGTAGTCATTTTAAATTCAGCCCAGAGGAGAAAAGGTTGCAGACCCCTGTTGTAGTAAATAAAACCACGTCTTTTTATTTTCCAGCTGCAGAGGAGACCAAAACAGAACATCTTGTGACAGAGGACACCACCAATTAACCTGCCCAGCCCTCGGCTCATTCACCTGTGGACCAAACTCAGGTCTGAACATGCCTCTGCTGTCTGCTGTCACTCACTCTGTCTGAGCCCTCCAGGTACAGCTCCTCTTATTATTATTATGGGCTTTAAAGATGTCTGTAAACACAATTGACTTTCTAGGATTTGCAGAAGTAAAGAACTTTGCCATTAAAGACTTATCAACGTATCTATAAGGTCAGTATTTAATGTTTAACCCATAGACTGTATAAAAAAGTGGACGAAGGGAGTGTGAAGTCACCTATAGTGTTCAGCTCCAGTCAAATGAAGTCCATGATGCTAGCAGTTACAGGAATGAATCAGAAGCCTGTTCCATAATAACAGGAATAGGAATTTAATAATTACGGACAAAATAGCAAAATAAAAACTGTGGGGTTATGTAAAGCGGGTTAAGACAAACATTTTAAGACCAAAATGACGAGGCTCATTGCAGCAGTTACAGAAAGGGGTGACAGTTGTTGAATGTAAAGTCAATTGGAGCCAGAGCCAATGGAGCCGGAAGCGAGCTAGCTATGTCCATTTATAAAACTGACTTTTGTTAGTAACTGAAAAAACAAGGAAAAACACTTCATTTCACACAGCAAGTTCCTTTTTTTTATTTTTTATTTTTTTACAATTATCAACTATTGCAGTCCTGTTAAAAAAAATTATATATATATTTTGTATGTATTTTGTATATCACCACAGGATAGATTGTGATATCTGATTTTCGATATATCCCTACCCTCTATGAATATATGAAATAGGAAAAGTTGAAGTTTGAATATGTCCCATCTTATTTTGGAAAGTCATTTGAAATATAATACCCATTAGTGTAGAATTTATTTCTTCTGTTTAGGTCCAAACCTCTTGCCTCATTTGTGCAGTGGCCCTAAACTCAGAGACAGTACTTGAAGTGTACGTGTGACGTTTACTGGCCCTGCTCCTTCACTGGAGTTTATTGTGTGTAGAGCCACTCCAGCCGTGATCAAAGCGCCGTCTCCCTGGTGATAAGACAAACAAAGACACAGGCCACTGATGGACACATTAAAGCACATTACGGCACATTATGGCTCACTTTCCTGTTCTTTAAGTCAAACCAAAGACAAAGACTCACAATGGATAATTCAGTGTTTTTACAAGAGGAGTGAGGCTGGGCCAGACCACACACAGAAGGAGCAAGGACAGGGCCTCTGCTGACGCCTGGTGGACACAGAGGGAAGTGCAGCTCAGTTACAATACAGTGTTTCTGGCGTCAAACATTATAACAGGCTCTAAAGCAGGGGTTTCAAACTCATTTTGGTCCAGGGGTCGTATCCAACCTATTTTGATCCCAAAGGCGCTGGATCAGAAAACCTATGGCATATATACCCCAAAAATAATAATAAGTTCATATATTTGTGCAGAAAAACACAAATCTATTACAGAAATCTTTTTTAACTGATGAACTCTTTCTTTTACAAAATATTATAATATATAATATATAACAACCTGAATCTTTAAGAAAAATGCAATTTCAACACAATGTTTTAACATTAACTTCTATGCAAATAGGAATAAGTCAATTTTTCTTGGGAAATCCTGCACTCGGCGTCCACTTCTCTCATTTTAATCATTTTGCTGATGAGGGTGTCACGGTCAACAGTCAAAACGATCGTCCTTTAAGAGTGTTTGGAAAGATGCAAGTCTTCATTTGTGCTGCTCTGGTGGGAGGCGTCCACGCACAGAGGCGCTGGAGACGCTGCTTTGCTAAGTGGCGCAGAAAATTACCAATATTTAAATAGAGAATATAATTAAAATATTTTAGTAGAAAATCAGCCGAGGGCAAGATTAAAGGTCTTGGATGGCCGGATACGGCCCCTGGGCCATATGTTTGACACTCCTGCTTTAAAGAAATTAGTAGGTTTTATTGAAGTATTTTTATCATTAAAAGGGTTGTGGGATTAAATGTCATCGAAATATTATTGTAACCTTACAACAGTTAATCAACAGTCAATCAAATCATTACATTATATCTTGATTTCATATATTTATAGTTACATAAATGTTCACCAGGTGGTGCTATTTATTGTCTTCCAAAAACTTCACAATATCTACAGCAGATCTAAATTTAAATTGCCCATAGTGAAGGAGAGTGTGGTTGCTGTTTCATAAACGCCCACTGGATGGCACCAGTCAGAACAAGATTTCATTTTTGTAAGCACATAAAACACACAAGGTGCTTCAGAAAGTAATTTTACCAGTATATTTTTCCCTCAGGGGAATTTTATGTACAATACAAGTGAATAGAGTTTTTGACTTATTGTGTATTTCATTCTTTGCTCTTAAATTCTGTTGTACAGTTTATTTCTTCCAAAATATGCTGTGTTTTACAGTCACTTCATTTATCACTTCTGGGTATTTTCAGAACAGGAACATTCATCTTTTTCTATTTCCACTTTTCATAATGTCATTATAAACATAAAACCAAATGCTGAGACAGATGACGGATCAGGTTTATTAAAACTCTGGCTGTGTTATAACTGGGACAGACTAGTGCAGACTTGTAGGTGAAAATGAATAGATCATCTTGTTAGATTGCTATTGGTGAGTAGATTGTATTTTCTCTTATTAAAAACAAATACAAATGTCTTCCTCTAAAATATGAGCTCTGTACATGCTTTTACTGAGACAGGAAACCTACTGTTGAGGTCCTGACTATTCCAAAGGACTGAATTTTAATCTCCATTTAAAATGAAATTAATTGCATTAGTGCAGTTAAGTTAAGTGCAGTTGTTCTTAAAAGCTGCACACAACAGCTTACACAATGCACACAATATAATACTATACCAATATATTTATCTTTGTTGCAAATACACAAATCAGCCCAGCTATGAGATTCTATGAGAGTATGTTTTACCCTCAGACCAACTAACTTGACAGAAGTGCCATCACTTTATTAATTTTCTCAATGTTTATTTACATTATGTTTTAGCAAACATGTACACAACACATGTATCTTGTAGACTTTTACATAGGGTAGACCATACTGATGAAACACAAGTATCTCTGTCTTTTGGGAATATCTGTATGCAACAGAAATGTGTCTTTAGATGTTAGTTAAGGTTTAATAAGACATCAGAAAAATTACCCACTATACTGATGAATCACTTTATACCCTTAGCATATGTTTGTTCCATTCTTCAACAACTTGATATGCTCTTCACCTCTACTTTTACACACTTACATATGTTTTTTTTTCTCACAAATACAGAGCTCATTTGACATGCATACAACAACATAGATACATTACAGTAGACAGTATACACTCAGTGGGGCCTGTTATTCAGAAAAGTTAATTGTTCTTCTCCCCTCATACTGTCTCTTCCCCCATCAGTTTGAAGCCTACACACTGCTGCACTAGATACCTGTCAAACTCACTGTTCAGTTGACACATAAACATCATATTTTCCAGATGTTTGTTCTGAAATTGGCTTTGGCTTGAGGTATAGACAGGGTCATGCGTGGGTGCGACATGTGCGGCAGGTGCAGGGGGGCGGGGCTTGTGGTTAAAGTTGAATGTTGCCTTTTTGCAGAAGCGGTAACCACGTCCTGTCTCCTCTCACATCAACAGCCTGTTTGAACCTGTTTGACTCACCACAGACTCATTTCCTGTCACTACTGCTGCATTTGCACTAATCTATGTCTCTATTTTACTCTGTTTTTAATCTGTCTCTATTTTACTCTGTGTTTTTAATCTATGTCTCTATTTTACTCTGTGTTTTTAATCTATGTCTCTATTTTACTCTGTGTTTTTAATCTATGTCTCTATTTTACTCTGTGTTTTTAATCTATGTCTCTATTTTACTCTGTGTTTTTAATCTGTCTCTATTTTACTCTGTGTTTTTAATCTATGTCTCTATTTTACTCTGTGTTTTTAATCTATGTCTCTATTTTACTCTGTGTTTTTAATCTATGTCTCTATTTTACTCTGTGTTTTTAATCTATGTCTCTATTTTACTCTGTGTTTTTAATCTATGTCTCTATTTTACTCTGTGTTTTTAATCTATGTCTCTATTTTATTCTGTGTTTGTGACAGAGGTGGTGCTTTGTTTGTATTATTCTTTGTTTATTAAAGAAGACAGATAGTGCTTTTGTCTGCTATATAATATAATATAATATGGATCATTATGGTGAATACAAATATTGATGGTGGCAAGGGTTGACTGGAGCAATGACTTGTCTTGAATGCAGGAGAATAAAGATTACTCAAACATGCATGAAACACTAAATACAGCTTTGAGTGAGAAAATGCGTAGGGAGAAGAACCATATACTCTAAAAAGTAATTTTTTCATAACAAGTCTCCTTTGAAATATCCACTTTGCTGCTAAAATTTGTATCTACACTTATTTTGCATAATGATTCTAAAATGTTCTTTAGCTGAAACAGTCCCTTCAACTTTACAAACTGTCTTGTTTTATGATATTTAATAAATACATAATTCTGTGCTCTGTACAATAACTAAAGTTTTATAGGTTAAATATTTCTCATAAATACAGCCGGAGAATTGTGAGAAAACAGCTGCTTTAAATAACAGGAGAAAAACAGATGCTGAGGCAGATGATGAGATTGTGTTTATTAAAACTATGTAGTGTTGTAATTACAGAAGTGGGACAGACTTACAGAGCAGATTTATAGAACAGGACCATAAAAAGCTATAGATCATATTTAGAGATGCACCGATCCAACTTTTTCAGTTAAGATACCAAAATTGATACATTAAGTACCAGCTCCAGTTGTATGTTGTATGCTGATACCTGATATTAACTGATACCAGTGCATAGACTGGAAATAGCATTTATTTCCTTTAAACAAAAGTAACATAAGACAAAACTGACCCAAATGTGTTATATAGCTGTTATTTATCTCTTAAGTAACTACAGAACAGCTTTGTTTAAATATTTAGACATTATGAGACTTTCTTGGCCTACAACCATCAGTAAATTTTGGTATTATACATCCTTTTATATGTCTAGGACAGACCTAGTACAGCTCCCGGGCCACATACAGCCTTTTGGTTGACTCTGATTGGCCCATTTAAGCTCATTTGGAATTACAAAATAAACATATTTTATGATTTTACCTCATGCATGGACTAAAGCTGCATTGCATAGAGATTTTTGTAAGGCAACCTCACTTTTTCATTGCTTAGTCATAACATAAATTCTTACCAGTCTTACGAGTTCATCAAAACAATGCTATTTACTGCTTTTGATAAAGAAATACAATTCATATTATGCAGAACTGAGTTAAGCATTTTGGCCTGGACCTCAGCAATGTTTTCTGTTTCTCATGTAGCCCCATGGAAAAAAATAATTGCCCACTCCTGGTCTAGGACGTTGTCTGAACCGATGTTTGCCTGTCTTTGTCTGAACCAATCTGATAGCCAATTTATTCATTGCATTCATTTAAGTGCGGCTGTTTTTAATGCTGCTACTTCATGTACAGTAGCACTTTATAGGGTCATGACCTTTGACCTCACTTAATCTCTTAAATTAACTGAACTAACAGATATGACTCTGAGTAATCTAACTCCAAACTCATCAACAAGACAAATAAGGACAAATATGTTTATTAAAAAGTTATGCAATGATACCATTATGTACATACATCACACTTGAGTTTAATATTCCCAAATAAAGCTTTAAGCAGATATGTGAATAGTCAGCTGTTTACAAATACACAACTATTAAAACTCAGTATATTTTTAGATACACATTTTAACACATCAGTGCTTTGGACTGTGGGTTAGGGAAGGATTAAAATGCACTCACTGCTACTACAGATTTAGAAATGCCAGATAAAAATATATAGGGATTATACAAAATATGATCTGCTAAACTAAGCACTAAGTATCAGTTCTGGTTACACTAACGAGACGGTTCTTCTATAGACGTTAACTTCAATCTCCACTGGACTTAGGTTTGTTTTCCATTTGAACGCTGGAACAAAAACAAGATGAGACACAGTTACTCGTCAAGACTTTGAGGATTGATTAATTTTGTGAAATAATTAATATTTTAAAACCAACCGGAATCTTCCAGACCAGAAAAGCGACAAAGAGCCCATAGACCACACCTTTGACAATGAAGACCACATATGAGAGCTTGGCATTCTGAGTAATCCTTCAGGTATGTCTCTGTGGACACAACACAAACATAAGACACATGAATATTATCCAAGCATGTGTTACATTAAATGACTTTCAGTAAATGCATTATTACTTTTTCCATTTAAGTTCTTACAGAAATCCTTCTACCATTTCATTCAAAATGCTTTCTCTACATGTTGAAACTTTTTATTTAATGCATGTAATTGCTAATACACTGTTTTGCTCACTAATTGATGCAAATTTTGAGACAGTTAACCAAAAACAAATGGATTTATTGTTTCGCAATCTACCAGACAGCCAGCTAGCCCTGATTAAGATATCGAAACTACATGGCTACATACATTGGCTACATTCTCAGTATGTTTTTGTCTCGTTCTGTCTGTAAATCTTTAAATCATTTTTCATAATCAAATCCAAGTCTAAAAATACTCACAAAACTGTAGATTTTATCAAAATCTTTAGGCTACTGTCTGAAAAATATTCGACTTTTGGGACCCGATCCACTTTTTGAGAGTGCAGTTCCAAAGAGTCAAACAGCATAAATAATATAGTACAGGCCCGTCAACAGAAATTTGGGGGCCCGGGCTAAGAAGCCTCTCATGAGCCCCCCTCTAATATAAATTATTAAGAAGACAATTCAAGAGGCTCCAGACCCCTTTGTCCTCCTGGTATAGTATATGTTATGTACCTCTTGTCAGGCCATCTTCACCATCCTGTACATTTCCTGAAAAAACAAAACTATGATTAGATATTTTCTACCTGAAGACGACCATTTTAAATTCCTTGGACTTACTGTCAATGCCACAAACATGATCAGTGTGATTGCTGTAACCATTCCCGTCGTAGTACTTGACAACACATTTGAAACAGTTTTTTGAGCTGCTCCACTCTATTGCATCGACCCGGAGGCGGCTAGTAATGGCGTAATTGTAGTCCTTTATCTGGGGAGCGTCGTCAGTAGAGACCCCTTTTTTTCTGGACTCTCCGTTAACCTCCCAGGACACTGTCACGTGATCGGGGTAGAAGTCACTAGCCTCACAGACCAATGTTTTAACTTTATGCTCTCCACTGTTCCTGGGCTTCTCATTCTCAGAGGGGGGAAAAACTTTAACCTCTGTTGGTGGTTTTTTGCGGCCTTTTTCTGCAGGAGAAAAAATAGAAAAGTTAAAATGCACACAACCAGGGTCATATTTGTATATACACCTGTAAATAGATGTGAATGCTGTGTGTGTGTACGTGTGTGTGTGTGTGTGTGCATGTGCTTGTGTGTGTGTATGCTTTTCTTCATGGAGATGTTATTGCTTTATTTGGAATAATTCACAGTATGGTATTAAACCTTTCTATCTTCATAGAGACCAAACCAGACCAAGTTACAGGTCAGAACTGTGGAGAGGTTACTCCGCTCACAGCCAGAATACCTGTTTTTCTAGGTATTTTTGAGAAATTAAACCACCTGTAATTGAATAAATGTAAAGTAGAGCTGTTTAATCAGAGAAATGACAAATGACAGTGCTCCAACTAAAAAGTTCCACAGTGCATCTTTAATACTAATCTTCTAAGTTTGTATGCCTTTGTTTTGGAGTGTATGAACCTGCCTGTTGAAGCTGTTATTGTATCTTTTGCCCTGTTTTGTGTATTGTGTGGGTTATGTAGCTGATCTAAGGGTGGAAATTAGCTTTAGTTACAATCCTGCATATTTACAAGTACATGATTTTTTTTTTCTTTTGCTTTATCTTGTCTTAATATGCATTGTCCCTTTAATTAATAAATACAATACAATACAATTACTGCATATTCAGGTTGTATTGTCTACATATAAAGAACATTTTAACATATTTAGAATAATTAAGTGTTCTTCCTGTATACGTTTATAATAATAATAATAATTGTAATTTAAACTTGGCTGTCATTTGTATTGTCAAAATTGCAGACTTTTCCATTGCTTTAAAAAAATATTTTCTATATCTGCTAGACTTCAAACCAACATTCAAACTATTTCACACTATATGTAGACAGTAGAGCGTTTAGAGAGAACATTTTACTATAATAGTAAAAATGTTTTTGTTCCCACATTTAAATAAATAATAATAATATACTAAACACATTGTTAGAATTTTGTTTTTGTTAGGGTTAGGGTTTGTTTTTACAGTTTTACAAGATTTTACCGTAGCCTAAATACTAAACACATTTTCTTCATAAAGCTGTATGTTAAACTTCTTTTCTTGTCATTTTTACATCCTGTAATATTACACAAAATCATACTTTGCATATTAAGCTTCCTGTATTTAGAACAAATTCCTTTTGTTTAAGACAAAGAACAAATTCCTTTTGTTTTCAGTCAGTATTTTGTTTTTGCTTTCAGAGTTGGCTTCAATCTCTCTATAACACTGCAATAACTATATTCTCAACAAAAATGAGAGCTATTATATTGCATAAGCACAGATTAACTTTAACTTTGATCATATTTATTGTTTTGTCCAATACTTACCCAGTACAGTGAGTTTAGTTCCCTCTCCAAAGTAAGCTTGTTCATTGTAGTTCACACTGATACAGCCCTACTGTTAAAACCCCAACATCTCAACACGTATGGAAAGAAACTAAAATGTCTATTGAGAATCACTCTGTAGCGGACAACTTAATAGACACAGAAATATCTTAAATTCTACATTATCTTTTTGTTTACTGTCTGTTAATATAATGCATCTTTAACATAAGTTTTGTCTCGTTGTCTTTTAACCAAGTATTCATAATTTGCATTGTACTGCAGAGAATAATTTAGACTTAGATTTCTTACCTAAAACAGTCAGTTTGGTCCCTTCTCCAAAGTATGCTGGATCATAGTTGTTCACACTGATACAAGGCAACTGTCAAAACCTCAACCTCCTCAACTATTTTCTCAGCTAACCTAACTTCCTATCTAAAACAAAATACCATTACAACTACAGTGACATGAATTGAAACATTGTAGATCATTATTTAATGCTAGATCACGCAGGGTTTGTGATTACTTTTCAATGTGTATTTTACTTGAAACTTACAACACAGCTTTTTAGAACTGAATTTAGAAGTATTTTTTGCATTTTCTTACCTAATACAGTCAGTTTGGTCCCGTCTCCAAAGTAAGCCTCGTACTGGTTGCTCACAGTAATATATGGATATGATAAGAACCTATTAACTCTGGGCATAGCGCCAAACATTTACTTACTAGAATTTACTTAGCTCCACTTCTCCTAGCATTAAGTGGGACATTAGATCAATTACCATACAAAAGAGTTGTCTAAATATGACATAATCTTATATGTATTTAAGGTTATGACAATGTCTGTATTTGCAGCTATAGTTTGAACTATTTGAAGTACATTGTTCTTACCTAAAACAGTGAGTTTAGTTCCAGCTCCAAAGTACGCCTCATTGTACGAGCACAGAGCGCCTTAACTGTTCAAAAACCACCTACTTTTTCTCCTCAATATTATCACATCTTTACCACTGTCACACCTGCATGGGGCCTGGGCTGCTTTACAAACTAAAATCGTGTAGTAGTAGTAGTAAATATTTAAATTGTGAATCTCAGTCACAGTTTGTTATTGACCTATTTTAGTTTTTCTTGCTTACAAAATGTACCCCAGTGTTTTTCCATTTTGAATTCAAGACCAAATGTTGAATCAAAAGGATTTTTCTACTGCAGTTACTGCAAATACATGTACATGAAGACTTCAGTCACTGTTCAGTACAATTGTGCATATTAATATGTCTTTTTATACCAATTAATTTGCAATTCAAGGAGATTTCTTACCTAGAACAGTTAGCTTGGTTCCTCCACCAAAGTAGGCTTCATAGGACTGGCTCACAGCGTGAAGGTTCAATACTCAAATACATTTTGCAGTACTTACCAACAGACACCATACTTCTACAGCTCCTACTACTACTACTACTGATATTGCTACTAGTTTTAATTACTACAACATTTTGACTTACCTAAAACAGTGAGTTTAGTTCCTCCACCAAAGTAGGCTTCATATGAGCCAGTCACAGTGTGAAATACTATGTCCAAATACTGGAGTGCTTATCAATAGACACCAACTGGACCGTCCATACATACATACTACTAATATTACTACCACTACTAGTATTATTACCAACACTACTACTACTGCTACTACTACTACTGCTACCAATAACTACAGCATTCTGACTTACCCAAAACAGTGAGTTTAGTTCCTTGGCCAAAGTAAGCTTCTCGGTTGTTAGCACAGCAATAAGGCTTGACATAATAACTCAGTCCATCCATACATCCACTCACTGTGTCAGACTAATTATGTATTAAACACACAGACCTTACCTAAAACAGTGAGTTTAGTTCCTCCACCAAAGTAGGCTTCAGTGTTAGAGTCACAGTGAACTTGTTCAATACTAAAATCACACTGGAGCATTTGATTTCTTTCCTATAACTTAACAGCCAGTGTAATATGGAAATGTGTGATTTAATCCATAATTTACTATACCGCAAATAGTCCCAACATAGAGCACACTCAAGGTATTTAAATGAATATTATATGATGTCTTACCCAGAACTGTTAACTTGGTTCCTCCACCAAAGAAAGCCTCGGTGCCAGTATTAGCACACTGTACTCAGCCATTGCCATAACACTGAACCAGCTACTTTTATCAACTCAACTACTAAATATCAACTCATATGTACAACCAACATTATTCACTTTCTATTTTATGTTATAATTTCCAGGCTACATTGGTTCTACTCACCCAGAACAGTCAGTTTGGTGCCTTGGCCGAAATATGCTTCATAGTTGGCACAGAGCTCAAGTTTGATATCAAAAACTCATCATATGAAGCCCAGCCTCAAATGGCAGTTTTTCACACCACAGCAGTTGAATTTGAAACTTTTTATTGTATTTACTCACCTAAAACTGTCAGCTTGGTTCCTGTCCCAAAGTAAGCTTCGTTCACATTATCACAGTGCACCATTACAGAGCAACAAACTCTATATAGCGTCTTTCACTGTCATTTGACTTACATGCAAATGTATCTGTATCCACTCAGCATATGTGTGATTTGACTTAATATAAGACCAAACTCAATCTTAAACATTATAATATCTTAATATAAGACCAAACTCAAACATAAACATTATAATACTTACCTAGAACAGTGAGCTTGGTGCCTGATCCGAAGTACGCAGGATCAGAGTAGGTCACAGTGCTGTTTGTGCAGATCAAAACTCAAACTTCAAATTTCTCTGTTCCTCTGATCTCATTCATAAAACAAAGTGTTCTTCAGACCAGACTGTGGCTCTGATGCTAAACAGCTCTGACTGCTTTTGTCTTGTCTCCTGAACAGGCGTCTGCTCCAGTCACAGATCTGTGTCTTTCTCATGAGACCCACAAACATCTGGAGACAGTTGCATGAAAAATCTACATTTTGTATGATTGCCTCTGACTCCAGTGAGAGTAGTGTCCACTTCAGAGAGGGAAGTGTCCATGTGGCCTTGCCTCTGTCCTGTCCCTGTCTGCTCCTGTCCCAGTCCAGTCAGTACAGCCCTGTGTTTGAGCTCAGAGGTTTTTGTACGGCGTCTCTATAGGATTGTATCACGGTGCCCCCTGTCCCCACCATGAAAACACTTCATACAAAAAGCTCCACTTTCAGCGCCTCCTCTGAGCAGCTGCTGGGCTCATATCTATAGATCTCACTGAGTTTACACAAAGAGAAGAGCTTTTTAAAGAACAGGAAGAAGATATAGGACATGACATGTTTGTGTACAGCACATACATGACGTACGTCACATGACGCGTGTGAAAGGACAAAGCTGCGGTTACTCCACTGTGTGGAGTCTTTCTGACTCAGTCTTTTGTATTTTTTTGAGCAAAGTTCTTAGTGTGAAAAATCCTTCAGTCATTCAGGTAGAATCCATGGCGAGAAGAAAATTCAGTTTATCGACTGGCCAAAAGTTTGTTTGGTTGAAGACGTTTCACAGCTCATCCAAGCTGCTTCTGCAGTTCTGAATGTGAAACGTCTTCAACCAAACTAACTTTTGGCCAGTCAACAAACAGAATTTTCTCCTCGCCAAAGTTCTTGCATTTTTATTATATATTACTATTTATAATATCATAATAAAACAGTGCTCTAACTGTTACGTTGACTGAAAAAGACCAGTGTGTAGTGTGTGGCTATTTTATGTGATGTAGTGCATTAAGACTTTGGTGACAATATTATTTTTGGGTCAGATGTTTTTAACTTAAATAAATGAAGACTGAGGCATGAATTCACTATCAATAAATGTGCTTTGGGGGGTCCAAACTGTTGATTTCTTGCTGTGCAGTGACACATGTTGCCTGTAGAGGTCAGTGTGGGGCCACATGATTATAATGTGTTTAATTAAATATAAAACAGCATGTGAATTTGGAGGGACTGTCCATTGTCTGAAAAGACAAGGTACTTTGTTAAGTCTTTATTTATCATTATACATGCAAGCACCAAGCGATTATGAATATCAAATGAGGGTTAAGTTCTACATAGCCTACATATTACACATATTGACATGAGGTTAGTTGCAAATGTGGAAAAAAAGAAACATTGTTGTTAATTTCATTTTTATTATACATTTGGTTTGACTAACAAACAGTTGAAGTTGATGAGACTCTGTCCTCTCCTCAGAAGCAGCCTCAGTGTTTTGGTGCAGTCATGTGGTTGAATGTGTTGCTGTGAGAGGCAGCGCAGTAGTACATCCCTGTGTCGTCTGTGGCCAAATCACTGATCACTACAGAAAAGTTATTCTTGGCTCCATCAAGTAAACACTCAAAATTATCATTTTTTTTATCGTATTCATAACAAACATGCTCTATCTCTGCATAGCCCCTCTGTCTGAACCAGTACATTACAGCACTACCCATTGAATATCCCTCCAGACTGCAGTCAATCTTTATGGAAG
Organism: Boleophthalmus pectinirostris; assembly: GCF_026225935.1. Lineage (NCBI taxonomy): Eukaryota > Metazoa > Chordata > Actinopteri > Gobiiformes > Gobiidae > Boleophthalmus > Boleophthalmus pectinirostris. The sequence goes on along the minus strand of NW_026570971.1, from coordinate 24,564,373 downwards.
AGCCAGGGTCAGTAAATATGTGTCTCACTGGCTGAAGAACTGTGATGGAAAGACCTGGGGTACAGAACATTATTAGATTAGACTTGATTAAATTCAAGTTCAATAAAAATAAAGAAGAAAACACATCAGAAAGACTGACCTAGTTGGAACAGTAGAGACAGAGACAGAGACAGACCAAGGAACAGCATGTTGTTGTCTCAGAGCTATAGTGGTGAACACAGCTCATAGTAAAGGTGTGGTCACATGATCAGTGGGTTGGACAAACACATTAGATGAACTTAAGTTATCATCTGCTGTTCACTTTGCATTGCATTTTAACAATACATCCTTGAGTCTTTGGGTAAATACTAGATTTTCTCTTTGTCTTGACATTTTTTGATTTAACCCAGGAAAAGTAAAGATCCTATTTTTAAATTAATTAATTAATTGTTTTTTTTTTATGTTTTATTTTGGTTCTCTTTTCTCATTGACCAAAATAATATCTCAGAAAACATAAAAATATAGAACATGCCTGTAACAAATGTTGTAGTTGCCTTTATCTGAATTAACTTAGCAATTCTACAGTGTTAACTATAGGATGGTCCAATATGGATTTTCTGAGCTGATGCGATATCTAATTGTTATACTGCTGTTGTGACCGATATTTGCAGTTACCAGTATTAAGCATTTAAAATCTATGATACAGACCTAATTCACATTAAGTTATAGTGAAGTATACAAATGAGCTTACTACATACTTTCAGATCTGATGCACTGAAACAAACTGGGAATGAGACATGGGCACACAGAGACTGGGACAGTACCAAAAAAATAAATAAATCTGTGCTAAATATCTGCAAAATGTTCAATATTGAACCAATCCCATTATCTGGGCAAATCCTCCAGTGACCAGTGAATAAATTATATTGGTAAGTCAACTGACTCCTTTTGTTTTTCTGTTCCGAAGCTTTAAAGGTCCTACATTACACATATTGTGAGCTTAAACCAGGTTAGTACTTTATTACCTCTTCAAAAACAATCCTGGAGTTGTGTTTTGTTTCATGCACGCATATTTGAGTAACCCTTTATTATTAGTTTGTCTATAACTCCAAAGCTCAATATCCAAAGCTCTGTTCCACCTTGTGATGCTATGTTGTAGTCGTTTTCAAGTTAACAGCTACCTTTTACCCTTAGGTCAGCAGCAATTCTAGGTCTGAAATCATTCACATGATTCTAGTGAAGATGTATGGAGTTTAAAAACACACTGGAGCATATTACCACATGACATCACAGGGTAGAACAGAGTGTTTTCTGTTTGAGAGAACTCTAAATATGCAAGGTTTATGATGACATAAATAAAAAAAATAGCGGAATGTGGGCCCTTAAATCAGACATATAATTTCAGAGGTTTTTGTGAAAGTATTTCCTTGGTTACAATAACTGTGTGCCTCTGCTTGCAGCACCAAAATACACTCCACTATCTGAGGGAGTCACGTTTAAGAAATGAAGATGAGCCGCCTTCTCCCCATCTCCACTGACAGAGAATAAGTCCTTAAATGTATTTTCAACAGTAGGGTTTTTGTAGAACATGTATCCTATAAGTTTGAGTGAGGTGTCTCCAGTTAATTTCTGGTACCATAAAATTGTATCATAGTTGTTGATTTGGTGAGACAAGGTCAGTTTTAGTTCAGACCCAGGTTCAAAAAGTGCATCAGGAGGAGTCTGGAGGACCTTGTGTTGGTTTAGACTCGCAGCTGCAAAAGAGAGTCATAAAAATATGTTTCATTGTTTAACAGATTAAATAAAATTGATGTCATTTTGAAATGTTTTCATACCTGTAATCATGAATGTGGTGATTAAAGGAATAATAAGTTCAGTGGACTTCATGTTGAAAATGTCTCGTCTCATCACAGACATCTGAGGTTTACTTCAGGATAGACAGGAAGAGGAGGGCTCTTACTTCACAAACCCCACACAGCTACAGACACGTTTTTATTGAGACACATTACAATACAATTTAATTTTAGAAGTTCAAGTCCAATATATTCTCCCTCCACAAATGCATACATAACTGTTGTGGAATTTTACGTCTCCAGCAAAGTTGTACCAAGGACACCTTCTTTTCTGCCAGTGTTGACGTCTTGTTTCTGTTAGGACTTTGATACTGTGACCATCTTGTCTTTCAAGGCCTTCTCCGTTATCAACATGATGCCAACCTGGACTGTTTAAACTGTTTATGGAATAATACTGTTTTAAATTAGAAGACTTCAAAAATGAGTAGAGTGTTCATGTGTCCAAGTCCTGACCTTAGAACTATACAGGAAACCCTTTCTGTTAAGAACACGATTCATTTGAAATTTAATACAGACAGTAAATATGTGAGAATACTTTTGTACTTTTGATAATCCCAAACCAAAATAAACCCACAACAGCAGGTGCATCCCCCCCCCCACTCTCTCTCTCCTCTCTCTATTCTCTCACTCTCTCTCCTCTCTCTCTTCTCTCTCTCCTCTCTCTCTCTCTTCTCTCTGCTCTCTCTCTTCTTTTCTCTCTCTCTCCTCTCTTTCTCTCTCTCTTTCTTCTCTCTCCTCTCTCTATTCTCTCACTCTCTTTCCCCTCTCTCTCCTCTCTCTCTTTCTCTCTGTCTCTCTCCCTCTTGTCTCTCTTTCTCTCTCTCTTTCTCTCTCTCATTGAAAACCACTGATGAAAATATCAAACCTATAGTTTTTGTTCACTTTGTGACTGTCTTTGTATTGATGTGCTTGGCTGGCTGCACAGAAGTAGACTCCACTCTGCTCCGGTCCTTCTAACTGGACTGACAGTGACCCATTCTTGGCTGTAGTTCCCCCCAAATCACCACTAATGGTATTGCGTTTCCATAGTGACATCTTTAAAATATAAATATCCGATTAATTTCATGGCTGTGTCTCCAAATGGCTGTTGGTACCAGAGCATCAGCCTGTAGTCCGTTTTCTCATGAGTGCAATATATATGCACTTTTTCATTGGGTTTCTGGATTACATTTGAATGGGATTGGTGGACTTTAAGACCAAGACAGCAACCTGAAAAAACAAGAAACAATATAAAAAATACAGCTAATTAATGTAGTTTTTTAAAATAGTTTCCATCACACAAAACATAACAGTATACTTTCGGGCCTATAGATTGTGTAGTTGCTGTTTACTGTCTTTTCTCAAATTGTGCATCTACAGAGAGAGAAGTATAGTGTAGATATCCAACAAAAAGTAATTCAGCTATTCTTGGAGTTTGGTACCAGAGCGTCACCCTGTGGTCACTTTTATTATAAGAACAAGACATCTCTACTCTTCGTTCAGGGAGTGCAAATAGGTCTTTGGGTTGGTAGATGTCAAAACACACACAGCAACCTCAAAATAGATTTGAAAATGAAAATTCCACACACATAAAAATTAGATCTTGTTAAAGTTGAAAGAAATACCTGCAATACAACACACAATCCAAAAGAGCCTCATTCTGGTTATGTGTATGGTGCTGGTTCAAAGTTTAAGACGTGTGTTTGTGTGATTGGGTCTGAATGTCATTACAGTATGGGAAGAGTTAAAGGTGCCCTATGTAACTTTTCTGCTGGAGGGTATACATCACCTACTTGTCACTATGGAGATGTTATCCTTATTATATAAAATGATGACTTTATGAGACTTGGATGTTTAGTTAGTAATTATCCTGCATCAATTCGTCATCTGTTTTAACTGTCGTACTGCTCTAGTGTTGTGACAGTACGAACATTTCAAACCTGATTTTGATACTAAGACGCAATACTCAATACCTATACCGATACCATGACAATTATAAATACACTCTTTATTTATATTACAATGTGGTCTTACATCAGTGTAATCCCTCAGTGATCCATCAGCGTTTACAAGTCTGTGTGATCTCATATTTGTTCTGATACAGCTCATGGTCATTCTAGATATTCAGGAAAGGTTAATTTTAGTCCTGTTGATGTGATTCTTTTAGTGTTGATACTTTAAATTAGTTCAAATTAGAATCTAGTTTTGATAGTTTTATTATCAATTAGTATGTGATTTTTCAATATTTCTGAAACTACATGTATGCTGCTATGTGGTAGACTACTACAGAAAAAAATATCTGTTAAAATGTTTCCCACACAGATTAGATCCCTCTATTAATTTTTATTTTGTTAATCAATAATTTAGCTAAGTTATAATTACTAAAAATGCTCCAGATAGTAATGTCACATTGAGTGCATGAGTTGCAGCACCGTCTACAAGACACAAATCAATATATATTTTATATGGCGCAGATGGTAGAATGTTTGTTCACTGATCTGATGGTTTGCGGCTCAAAACCCGCTCTCGGCATAAACATCATTGGTTGAGAGGTCAGGTCATGAATGCTATTATTGTGTCCTTGGGCAAGACACTTAACCCACCTCACCCCCAGTGTTTTGTGTGTGAACTGGTGAGTGGCTTCTTGATGTACAGAGCTTTGAGTGCCTTGAAGGTAGACAAAAAATAAATTAGACTATTTATTGTTTATGGATATTTACAAAAACTTTTATGTTTAATGTATTATAATTCAAAGGTAAACAGTTACTATATTTTGTGTTGATATAATCTGATAAAATAAATGATAAAAATAACACTGTGTAATCTACCTTATTCCATTAAAGCTACAGCACAATTCATGTATTCTATATTGACTTCCCCCAAGTTTATTCTACCGGAGTATTAAAACCTTGACATTTCTGATATTTTGATGCATTGAAATCCACATTTGCAGGTGTCATAATTCTCCACATTATTTTTACATGTCTGATCCCTCTGTGGTTCAGTTTGTGTGTTTTGTTCATTATTTCCTGTACTTTTATATCAGATCTGGCTATGTTATTCGTCCCTCAGGTGCAAATGCCTGTGAGCCCAGTTTAATCATGTGAATATTTTTGTAATGGGGCAAACTGCTTTTTCTCACTGTGCTACTTGCTGCACAATAATACGTGGCACTCTCATTGTTTTGTGGAATAGTTAAAAAACAGTGTTGGTCCTTTAATGCTCCCCCTTTAATCTCCACATTTATTCCTTTCTCTGGATGTCCATCATTCACATTCATGAGCCCAAGAAGCTGTAGTTGAGTGGAGTCTTTGGTCTTCTTGTACCATAATATACGGTTAAAATCTTGACTGCTGTGAGTGCATTTTATTTCACTTGATTCTCCCATTTCAGTTACTATATCTGGTGGGGATTGGAGGACGTTGGTGGTGAAGCCTAAAAAAAAGAAACATATATTTATTTAACTATACACAGTAACAAACATATACATACAAAATACATAGATATAAAAATATTACCTGAAGCAAATATAATTTTAAAGGCTATTAATATTATGTGAAGTCCCATGATTAGTTATCTATGTTGTATGCGTCATATAAACACTGTTCAATCTAATGTGGTTTTTGAAATAGTGGGAGGTACCTGAAACACAATTCCTATTGGTTCTCGTTCAGTGAGCACTGAGGATATAAATATTTCATTTTATTTAAAGATGCACTATGTCTGGACCCTCTACCAGAAAAAATGTGCAGTTCACCCTTAATACATTATAAGTCAAAGGTAAATGAACAATTCATGTAGACTGTTTTTACATGTCTGATCCCTCTATGGTTCAGTTTGTGTGTTTTGTTCATTATTTCCTGTACTTTGACTTTGTTCTTCATGCTTCAAGTACAAATGTGAGCCCAGTTTAATCACGTGAATATTTTTGTAGTGGGGCACACCTCTTTTTCTCACTGTGCTACTCGCTGCACAATAATACGTGGCACTCTCATTGTTTTGTGGAATAGTTAAAGTACACTTTTGGCCCTTTAATGCTCCCCCTTTCATCTCCACATCTACTCCTGTCACTGGAAATCCGCCAATCACATTCATGTGTCCGAGAAACTGTAGTTGAGTGGAGTCTTTGGTCTTCTTGTACCATAATATAACAGTGTAGTCTTGAACACTGTGAGAACACGCTATTGCACTTGGTTCTCCCATGTCAGCGATTATATCTGATGGAGATTGCTGGACATTGGTAGTGGAGCCTAAGGGAAAAAAAAAAAAAATCATAATAATTAATATTTTCACAAACACAACACACAGTAGCAAAAATGCCGATACAGAATACACACAGAAATAAATACAAAGTAAAATAAATATCAATATAATACCTGAGGCCAGTATAATTTCAAAGGCTATTAAAAGGATATGAAGTCCCATGATTTGTTATCTATGTTGTACTTTACGTCACACTGAAATCTATCCATATACACACTGTTCAGTCTAGAATGAAAAAGTGGGAGGTACCTGTGACACTGCTATTCCTATTGATTCTTGTTCAGTGAGGAGCTAAATGTTTTATTTAAAGGTACACTACATTTCTGGTGGAGGGTTTGCCACTTTCTTTTCTCTGTAGAGATGCAAGCCCACTCACAGCTAAAAAACATGTTTTTCAATGAATTTTTTGAAAGAAAACCACTTGTAAGTGAATAAATGGAAGATAAGTTTAATGCCATTCCAGAAAATTCAAATGGCACCTCACCAGAAATGTTACACAGTGCACCTTTAAAATATTTGGTTGTCTAAGTTCATTATATTCTTTTGTTTTTGTTTTGTTTATGTAACTGGAGTAAAAATTACATATACAGGTATCAAGTTATTACTCTCCAGCTGAAAATCACATTGTAGAGAGAGATTCTGCCTGTGCTGTTTTTGATTGTGGCAAAACAGCGCCCCCCAATGGTCCTAATGCGTATGATATTACATCAACATAGCAAATAGCCTATAGCAGGTGCATGATCACAGTTATTAGTCAGTATTTCTCTTCTCACTTCTCACTGTGGCTACTGGCAGCGCAGAAATACACAACGCTGTCTGAAGCTGTTTTCACATTCAAAATATGCAGAGACGCTCTACTGGACCCACTCCCACTGTCATTATACAAGGATTCAGATCTGTTTTCTACAATTAAACTGGAAAATCTGGCATAAGCGATGAGGTCAGGTCTGTACCACAGGATCATGTCAAAGTCTGAGTTTGAATGGCTGCAGTCTATCACTATGACCTTCACTTGGGCTGTGATGATGTTTTTGGGGCTATGGGTGACAGCATATTTAGGTTGATCTGTGGAAAAAGGTAAAAAAAAAAAAATCATATTATGTATTTGACCCCAGTTAATTTAATTTAAAGATCCAATGTGTAATTTTTTTTTTCTTGTGGAGCATGTGCCACCTGGTTGTTTCTATGAGATTGTTCAACTTTGCCTGGACTTCTACAATATAGCATTAACCCTATCAATCTCCATTAATAATAGCAAGTGACAGCAACAGAACAAGCTATCTGAGAGTTACAGTTTAGATCTGTGGAGAGGCAAGTCTGCTCACATTGAGAATGCATGTTTTTCACATTTTTTGAGCAATAGAAATGGATAAGTTTAATGCCAACATATGGACACAATTAGGTAGCAGACCCCCCACCATAAAAGTTACATAGGGGGTTTCTTTTGTTTGTTTTTTTTATTTGTATGTTTTGTGTTAAAAATCCAACAATTTATGAAAAAACCTTTGATTAAGTACAATAAAAGTGTTTTAATCTTACCTGAAAAGCACAGAGGGAGTGTAACTAAAGAGATTATAACTGACATAACTGAACATGATGCTAACTCAGGGATGAGACAGTGATACAGGAGGAGTTTCAATCAGTGGATGTGCAGACTTGTACAATGTATACAAATCCAGTCAAAACACTACAATGTGATAAGAAAGAAGAAATGCTTTCACTTGTGTGGCTGTTACTTCAATATTTCTTGTGTGATAAAGTTTTTACAGCAAATAGTCTACCATCTTTTTTTCTTTGTTAGTACCACTAAAGCCAAAAAGGTGTTCTAAAATTGCATATGTCATGATGCAAAAGTAAGTCTTGAAGTCATAGTTATTCCTGAATGACTCCTTACAATGAGCAGAATTGATACTTACAACATTTCACTGGTGCATGATGCTAACTGTATGCACTGCTCTGTCTCTGGACTTGGAGTCTGTTTTTGAAGATTTTATGATATTTATTTCTTTATTTTATTCATAGGCATCTTTTTTTTGGCATAGTTCATTATATTAGATCTAAAGAATCTTCTGGTGTGGCTTAAAAAAAAATCTGATCTTCTAGGTAACATTATTGCTTTGTCTGAAATATTCTGTATTCCATAGCATGCATTTAACCAATGTTTTTTCATTTATTCAATTACAGTTATAAAAACAAACAAAAGAATTTGAAAAAAAACATGCATTCTGGAAGTGATCAGTCTTTTCTACACAGATTTGACCAGTAACTTGACTTGGTGATATCATCTGCTTTTCTCCATTTTCGAAAGATAAGTTTAATCCCATACTGTGAAACATTTAGGCAAAGCAATAACACAACTATGGAGACAAGCAGGAAGCTGAGAAATGTTAGTGCACCTCTATCCCTGTCCATGGTGCTGAATGGCACATTATATTGGACCATTCCATATTAAAATTCCTGTTGGATGGAATTTTTGGATTAAGACAAATCATTAAATATGAATTGATATAGTAATATTTATAGTACTATATACAGTACATGCACATTATTACTTTATTTTTAATGTCAATATTCAGTTAAGATTCAACAAGGGGTTTGATTGCATCGCAGTACTCTTTCTTCACTCATGTGGTTTTATTTCCCACCACCAGCCACTGTGGAGTAAATAAGTATTTGCCAAATCCAGCAGGTGTCTTCTGTATTAGTTTGTGTTGAGTTTTTGTTCATGTTTGAAATGAGTTTGTTTCACTGTGTTCACTGACAGCACAAAAGTACACTCCACTGTCTCCGGGCTGCAGCTTTTCCACTGTCAGTGTCCCACTTTCAGCATTTGGCCTGGTAACTTTAAATCTATCATTTCTAAAATCTGGCTCAAAATCAGGCTCAGATGTGGTTCTTGTAAATACGATTTGTCTCATGTTTTCTCCAGGTCTCTGTCTGTACCAGTACATTTGGAAATAAGAAGATCCTTTAGTGTGGCTGCAGTGGAGTGTGGCATTCCCTCCTTCCGATTCCCACAAAATGTCCTTCTGGATCACACTGGAAAAACACACACCTAAACAGAGAAATACAAGTTATGTTTATGTTGTGAATAGATTTTTTTATTATGAAATCTAGCTATGAATGCTGGACTGTTACCATAGCAATTAACAACTCAAAACTAAATATTCTGTCTTTTGAAAGGTGAAATGTCCTCAAAATGGTCCCCATACCAGGAATTGTAAATCTATAAATTGCTTAAATGAAGAGGAAAATAGTTTTTCCATTTTTTTAAAGGCACATACAGTTAAAAGCATTCTCGTAGTATTAAGTATTGTTATGTAAATTGCGTTTAAATTAGTAGTTAAAAACATAACAGTACATACATCTATGATGCAATGAGATAATAATTTGAGTTTCACAAAATAATGCTGATAATGTTTTAAAAATCATACCGTTAAAAAAGATGAGTAAAAGTAAGATGAGAAACTCATCATTAAAACAGCCCATTTTGTCTGAGCTGGAGACAGACTCTTGTGTTAATGAAGAAAACCATATGTTAGAGTAGTTGCATTGTAGGTGGGTGTGTCTTCATTCAGACAGTTGTGGTCTGATACACTGTACACCCAGACTCTTGATATGTTTATGTTGAGGTTTTGCATGAGTTTGATTCACTGTGTTGACTTACAGCACAGAAATACATGGCTTTATCTGCAGCTGTTACATCTTTCACTGTAAATGTTCCACTTTCAGCTTTGGCCCGTTGAGCAGAGTATTTCTCTTTGCTGAAATCTCCAAAGTCGTGGTCATCTTTGAGGTATGATGTAAAAACTACAAGTCTCATAGTTTCTCCGGGCAGCTGTCTATACCAGTACATTTGATTATAGCTAGCTCCTTTTGTGTGAGTGCAGCTCATTGTGGCTTCTTTTCCTTCTTGTGCCCAAATCAATCCATCCTGGGTCACATCTGAACCCTCAACTTGACCTATAATTGAAATATAAATGGTAATTTAAAAAATCTACGATAATACGTAAATACATAATGTAAAGTTTCATGGATCTTACCTTTGACCTGTAATCTAAACAAAACCACCAGAAAGGTGATTGTGTGTCTGAACATATTGGGGCCTGAGTGACTGAAATGAATTGGAGGAAGTACAGATATGTAGTTATATTGTGTCACCTTATATGACCTTCCCAGACTGAGGGTAGATCGCCCCCTATGTGCAGAAAGTGACACTGCATCAACATGATTGTGACATAGTGATGCACAAAGGAGCTATAGAGAGAATATATGATGCTGAGAATAGAGCAGACAGAGAAGAAACCTAGAAGAAGACCAAAGAGGTTTAAATACATTACTTACAATACATAAACATAAACTTTCTGTATCCTTTGATATGAAGTAAACTAGTTAAAATGTGTAATGTTGATTTATTCAGTAACAAAATTATTTTAGATTATTTAAAACATTAAAAAGTTTCAACCAGAAAGAGGAATGAACTCTTTTGAGTTGCCAGATCACGTGATTAAAAAACAGTGTGCACTGAAAACATTTATGAAAGCTAAGAGCATCTGAGTTTTAATAGTACTGCTTTTTGTAAACCAGAATGTTACAGCCAGAAGTGAATAGAGCAGCCATAAACTGGTACCATTGCTTCAAATAATATTACTCAAGTAGAAGTAGTTGTCCATGACTCAAGTAAGAGTAAATTACTACTGAAGCAACATCTGATTAAGTTAATGTAATTGAAGGCCTTTAAATTTAACATAAACTTTAGCACAAATTTGTTATAGAGTATCTGGTATTTTCAAAGAATATCACAAAATCCAGGTCAGACAAAATAAACTTTATTGTCCCACCAGGGAAAACTTTAGCCAGGACAGCACCACCTAGTGCCTCCACTCAATTTCAGTTCTCTCCAGCGGCTCTGTCAGGAATTGGAATACACGAGATGGTTTGCAAGAACCCCAGAAGTCCGAGTTCGGGCACCAGCCAATCAGCGAAGAGTCATACATTCTGTGTTGGCAACGATTCCTGAGACTGAGGATTTAAAGCCGGAACAAAGAGAATGTTTGGTGAATTTTATCAAGGGGAAAGACGTTATTGCCCTTCTTCCTACAGGATTTTGGAAAAGCTTAAAACCAGTTAGCTCCAACATGGAGACACTGTTGCATGCTTTTATCACCAGGAAGTATATAATGTCTAACTTAAACTGTGAAATGTTAAATTAACACATTTGTAAGATCACAAATAATATTTTATTAGCACAGTTGGAGGCTACTGGGGGATTTGTCAACTCCATCGATCAGCTCTATCAGGCATGAAATCTAGTGGAGTTGATGACTGATGGGGTTGACAAAAATGCCAGTTTTTTTCTTGTTAAACATATATGGTACATTGCATCTAGTTTCTTTTTGCTCAGTATGTAAGCTACCTTTATGACCTCACTGAAGGCTTAGACTCACTCCAGTTCTGTTTTAAGAAATGGATCAGAATGGACTGACGGAGCTGACACTTTACAGCTGTGACTTCAGAAATTTCATCATTGTCCATGTTAAATATAAAGATGTGTAAAAGTGACCAGGCTATGTGTTGGTAGTGCTGCATTCAGTGGAGTAAAGGTAACAAACAGGGCCCACAGAGATTTAGATAATTATACTACAGCCTGATTTAATGAGTTTTTTTTCTAAATGTCTAACGGAGTTGAAAAAAAGATGGGACACTACTTTTTTTTCTTCAAAACTTAATATTTACTTAAAAATTAAATTTACTTTTACGTGAAAATCTTTCAAAAACATCAATACGATTTTCAGATAAATAGCTCCAGTATAGAGATCTCCCTTAGATTTAACTTTATAAGTACATAAGTTATGATATTTTGAAAATATTTTTCTACAAATTGCTGTGTTTTAGATAGACGCTGTGATCTATTTTCTGCAAATAGTGGAAGTCAGTGTAGACTGAGCCACCAGCACCAAGCTTCTCTGCCCTGGACACTGTCTGAAGAAATAAATCCAGTCTGTGTTTAAACCCAGAGAGTGATCACAGTTCACTGTCACATTGTCTCCCACAGCTGTGACCAAATATAGACTTACAAATTGGTGATTGGCTGAGAGTTGGAGGTTGGCGGTTCACAATGTTTAATATTCAACAGTATTTTCACCATTTTCTTCTCCTTGTACAGTCCTTATTGACAATACTTGAGTTTTGGGTTTGGGAGGCCAAACCAGGCTAAATCACAGGTCAGATCTGTGGAGAGACCCCACTCACAGTCAGAAAGTCTGTTTTTGTAGGTATTTTTGATCAATAAAACCACCTGAATAAATGTAAGGTAGAACTGTTTAATGTCATACTGAGGAACATTCCAGACAGAGCAATGACATATCCATAGAAACAAACAGGTGACGGACCCCCAAAGCAAAAAGTTATACAGTGCACTTTTAAGATTAACCTTTATTGTCCCCATAAGAAAATTTATTCTCTGCATTTGACCCATTGCTCTGGGGCAAACTGTCAGGAGCAGTTGTCTCTACACTGCACCCGAGGACTCATCTCCAGATCTTGAGTTAGGCCTGGTCAGGACTACCTTAAGTGAAGAACTTTACCTTTGGTGTATTGGGTTGATGAGGGAAACTGGAGTGCCTGAAGGAAACTCAGCCACTTGTGCCGTGTTTTTAAAAAAATGAGAAATAATTTTTTTTTGGTCAAATTTTTGTGTCTGTCTAAAATAAGCAGATTTGTACATTGTTTAATTAAATTAAATTAATTAATGTATTGTCCTTTTAATTTCATTAACCACGGAGCTCCAAAAAGTCTATGGGGTGAGGGTTTAAATAAAAAGAATCAAGAGAAATGATCTTTATTGGGATCTCAGTATAATTTCTCAGGATTCTCTTTATTTAAACACTCACCCCATAGCCCATTAAGAGCTCAGTAATTCAGTTCAAACGATAAATCAGATGTTATGTCCAGACAGTTAACCTTTAAGTTACTCTTACTTGAGTAATTTCTTGGACCAGTATTCTTTAATTATTTATATTTAAGTAATATGATGTTTAAGTAATGTTACTCTTATTTGAGTACAATTTTTGTCTTAATGGATCATCACCAATCACTCTGGGAGACACCACATTAAAACTAGACAAGGTGGATGAAGTGTCTTGCACAAGGCTCACTCTTGCCTCCTTGTGGCCTCTAGTATTCCTAGTGGACATCTGAGTTTGGACATAAAACAAACATTTAAAACTTATTTTCAATTATCTCAACTTAAGCAATTCTAAAAATATTTAGGAAATGTCCAATTTGTATTTATGTGATTTTTAAAGTACTTTTTTCACAATCCTACTACTGAAGTGTGTTATGTTTGTGGTGTGTGTGTTTGCAGGTGTATAGATTTTGTTCATCTGCCTTCTCTTCCTGTCTCACTGTGGTAGATAAGAGGCTCACAGCACAAAAGTACACAGCTTCATCCTCTCTGCTCACATTCAGCGTTTTTAAACCAATTACTTTAGGTTGCCATTCCCTATGAATATACTGCCTCCATCGCTTCTCTGCATAAGTGATGTAAGTTAGTGTAGTTTGAGCCGCCAGCACCAAGGTTCTTTGCCCTGGACGCTGTCTGAAGAAATAAATCCAGTCTGTGTTTAAACCTAGAGACTGGTCACAGTTCACTGTCACATTGTCTCCCACAGCTGTGACCAAATATGGACTTTGCTTGACCACTGTCCCATCAATTTGACCTGCTAAAAGTGAAAGAGAATAGTTATTATTTTTTATTCTTTCATCTAATCTACATGAAATATGCAGTGATTTGTTGAAAATTACCACTAATCCAAAGGAGAAAAATAAAGTAATTGTAAAGTTTGACACTGTCCATAGTTTAGTGGGGTTTTCGTCACAGTAAACCAGGCTGTAAGTGAGTGATGGTACTGAAATATTGTGACTGGATGAGAGATACAGGGCTGTGATTACATAAAAAACACATATGGAGCAACAGGATTGGTTAGAGTCAAAGATATAAGATTGTGATTGGCTGAGAGTTGGAGGTTGGTGGTCCACAATGTTTAGTCTTCAACAGTATTTTGTTCTCCTCGTATAGTCCTTATTGACAATACTTGAGTCATGTTTTAGGTTTTGTCCTAGTTCAGACCAGATATTTACTTACTACCAGTTTGGGCATGTCACAGAAAAATAAGAGATACTATATCAAGTAAATCTTAAAGGTGCATTGTGTAACTTTTCCAGAGGAGGGTCCATCAGATGCTGTTCTCTGTGGAGACGTCACAATGTGCTATTAAACCTTTCTATCTTTATGGAGAAAAAAACAGACCAAGTCACAGGTCAGATCTGTGGAGAGGCAACCCCACACACAGTCGCTCAAAAATACTTAGTTTTTTCGAGGTATTTTTGAGCAGTAACACTACTTGCACTTGAATAAATGTAAGGAGCTGTTTAATGTCATACTGTGGAACATTCCAGACAGAGCAATGACATATCCATAGAAACAAACCAACCCCCAACCAAAAAGTTACACAGTGCACCTTTAAGATTAACCTTTATTGTCACTTTAGGGGAGTTTATTCTCTGCATTTGACCCATCCTTCATGTCATGCTGGGGCAAACTGTCAAGAGCAGTTGGCTCAACGCTGCACCTGGGGACTCATCTCAGATCTTGAGCTAGGCTTGGTCAGGACTATCTTAGCTGGAGGATTTTACTTTTGGTGTTTTGGGTTGGCACAAAGACACATTTTAATTACCATTAGATTGTAGTGTAATCCAGCCATTGTTGTGTGTGATTGTGCTGCTGTTCAGATGAATTATTCTTACTGTATTTAGTATTTTCATTTCTAATAAAACCCTTCATGATCAGAAAAAGTACATTTGGTTGGCACATATAACCAGCTGTATTTGTAGCTCGTGTTGCTAATGCTGTATAGATGGAGGTCAGGTTAGTGAGCAAAGGTGCAGGGGGCGGGGCTTGTGGTGCAGGGGGCGGGGCTTATTCTTCTAGTTGAATGTGGCCTTTTGCAGCTGCTGTGACCACGTCCTGTCTCTTGCACTTTCACAAAACGCCTCTCACGTCAGCAAGCGCTTCAACCGGGTTTTTCCGATACCACAGACCACTTCCTGTAATTCGTGTAATTTTCCATCATGCTGACTTCAAAACTTCATCTTTTTATTGCTGTAATCTATTTATGTTTTATGATCAAAACAAAATATAGAACAGTGATTTTATATTTCCATAAATGTAGGCTTAATTTCAAATGAGAGGCGTCTTACATGCAAAACATTTATTTGTATCAATACAGCATAAATCACAAGGATACATTATTTACATTTTAACATTATCAGTATATCAGGGATTGAGCTCAAAGTATTTTGATTGAGCAACGAAACAGATACACTTAAAGATCCATAGATTATACAAGACATAAGGCATTTTTACTTTTTTCAACCAAACACAAATGACTTACTTTGATAATTTGACAGAGTTCACAGCCCATCATCAGGACTTTACACCTAGATTTTATGATACATCTCATTTCTTCTCAAGTCTATATTGTCTAATTTGGCAGATGTGCACCATCTTTGGTAAAGAAAAAGGAAACATTATCATTCAAAAAGCTGTTTAACTCTTTCTATTCAGTATTCAGACATAAACATGCATTAGACTATCTATTTCACAAACAGAAACATAATATATAATCTATAATAATCTAAAATATAACATTTAATCCACGAGCTCCACTTCTTTCACTGTTTCCCAGTTGTTCCCTAAACCAAAACAGAGACATTTATGTTAGATTTCAAACGCATTGAATCATTACTGTTTCTTTTACTATACTTTATATGTTTTGAGACTGACCTGAAGTTTCCAGACTAGAGCCCCCACAAACACTCCATAGATGAGCCCTTTGATGATCAGAACAGTGTACGACAGTTTGCCAGCTTGAGTGGTCTTCATGTATTTTTCTGAGATATTAAACAAAAAATAAGAATATTATGGGAAAACTAAACAAGTAACCAACTAGAGATATCAGATCTTAGTGTTAGTGTTTAGTTATGATTCAGCAGTTTCTCACAATTCACTGACATCATCACCAAACAACAGAGAAAATCTACATGTACTGTCTTATGTATTGCCCTTTAAGTTAATGTGAATTAATTGTAGTTTAAATAAAAACTCTTCACGTTTAGGTATACTTTTTTTGGTATATTCTGAATTTAAATTACTTATGTTTACCCCTAAAGTTATCACAGCTATTATTTTTAGGATTATACTGTAACCTGAATAATCACAATTGCCAAGATGAGAAAAACATGTGTAAGCTTTAATCTGAACTCAATTAAACTGGCAGTAATACAACAGCATTTGAACAAACACTGGACTCTACTCAGCAAGTCTTAACCAAACTAAACCAGCATCATAAGCCTACGTGTCTTGAGGAAGTTATTTCTGTATTGTGATCTTAAACTAGTTCTAAACCAGAACTCAACCTGGACTAAACTCAGACTTAAACCTGGACTCAGACAGACTCATGCTGCATTCATGTGTCCTTGGAAACTCTGGGTTCTGGGATGAGACTTCAGGGTTTAGACTTTGTTTGTGTTTCTCTCATAAAGTCTGGATTTTGATGTCACCATCGATACAATGAGTCCGCTCAGTAACACAGATGTTGTTGTAGCTTTCTCAAAACTGAATGTTATTTTTTACTTTAGCTAGTCAACGTTACACCTGTGATTTAACAGTTGTAGTGTCAGTGTGCAGATCTGTTGCTCTAATGATGTGAGGAAGTGACAATTAACCCTTAAATGTGATCAAATTTAGGCAAAGAGCTCAAAAGTGTTAAACTGATGAATCATCAGAGTTTAATTCATCTGCACAGAGCAGTTCACTTCAGATGCAGAAGCAGAAGTCCCAACTTTTCGAGGACCACATGAATGCAGCATTAGAAATGTACAAAGTATACATACCACGTAAGATGTCCTTTTCTCCTGTAGAGACAAAAGTGATTTAGAACCAAAAAACTTTTTAATTTAATTTTTATTCATCTCATTCAAACACATTTGTATCCTCCTTTACCTTGTATTTCATCAGCATGCTTTGTGACATTAAACCTGTTGACAAACTGCACTTCACATCTGAAAGTGTTGTGCGGGATGTACCACACTGCCTTAGGGATCAGGAGTCGGCTGGTGATGGTGTAATTCTTGTTGTCTTCCCTCTGGGGGGCGCTGTCTGTAGATACCCCATTTTCAGCTTCATCTCCATTAATGAACCAAGTAACAGTGACGTGGTCCGGGTAGAATCCACTGGCCACACAAACCAGGGTCTTGGTTTTCGGACCTTCTTTATCTGATGGTTTGAAGATTTTCACTTGTGGTTCTTTGATTTCAGTGTTGGGTTCTGTAAAGATGAATTATGAAAAAATTATGAGCACAATCGAGTAATTCACAAAGCAAGTATAGTACTGGGTGTATCACTAGGTTCTCTTCATTGTGGCTCTGTTACACAAAGATCTGTAACGATAATGAATATATTCATTTATCATTCAATATATGAAAGATTGAACAATATATTTTGGGCCCCAGTATTTCTCGTGGGTACTTTTTCTGTGCAATAGTGGAGAGATTTTGATGTCTTTAAAACAGACTTTGGGACTATTTTACTTTGTTTCAGTGGCATAAAGAAGTTTAAATATGTTTGTTTATCTCAGTATATCTCTGTAGCAGTATATCGTGCTTCAAAATATAGTTACACATGGGTCCAATATTGAGCAGTATATAGTAAATGTAGCTGTTATCAGTCAATGTTTAGAGTTTTTTTTTTTTTCTGTACCTAAAACAGGCTCTTAAGTTCCTCAAATGAAGGTTACACTTTTACAACTAGCCAAAACACAATCACTTTACTAAACTAATCATAGACAAACTTTACATTTTATAATCCATACTGGCATTTTTTTTTATTTTTTTTTTATTAAAGGTGCACTATGAAACTTTTTGGTTGGGGGTCTGTCACCTGCATGTTTCTATGGATATGTCATTGCTCTGGCTGGAATGTTCCACAGTACAACATTAAACAGCTCTACTTTACATTTTTTCAATCACAGGTGGTTTTATAGCTCAGAGGTTTAATACCACATTGTGAGACTTTCAAGACAAAGTAATAACTTCTCCATGGAGAAAAGCATTTGACGGATAATCCACCAGAAAAGTTACACAGTGCCTCTTTAAGTTACAACATTAGACATAATGTTATTTTTGTAATAATTTTGGTTGTTCTTACCTAAAACAGTAAGTTTAGTCCCTGGTCCAAAGTAAGCCTCTGCTTGGTAGTTCACAGTAATACATCTGAATACTAAGAACTTCTTTCAGTACTAGACCACGTAGACTGGGCAAGGAGCCAAAGTATTCATTATAGCACTGGTTTCACTAACAACTGTATTTTTCTACTACCAACTCTGTTCTCCAACCTCAAAAGCTTCAATTAGGAGATTTATAATGACATAATAATATAATGACACTCAAAACTTTTCTTATTTTTCTTACCTAAAACGGTGAGTCTGGTGCCAGTTCCAAAGTAAGCTTCACTGTATGTACACAGAGCAACTCAACTATTGAAAAAACACCTGCTTTTTATCTCTCCATTTCACTGTGATTATAATAACACTTTTACAAAATATTACATTTTTTTTAAAGGTAGATGCCAACAGATTTGATAGATCTATAAGTTAGGATTAGTTGAGTCTTTTCTTACTTAAAACAGTTAACTTGGTTCCTCCACCAAAGTATGTTCGTAAAATATTTTATAAAGTACTCTACGCACAAATGAAATGAATATAGAGACAATCTGGAATCATTTTCACAAAGCTACACTATTGGTTTACTCACCCAGAACAGTCAGCTTGGTCCCTTGGCCGAAATAAGCTTCATAGTTGACACAGAGCTCAAGCTTCATCTCAAAACATTGTTACACCAACTTCTTAATCGCGTTATATTTTTAACTCATATCTTGTAATAATCTAGCCATATTTTTGAAGTATTATCACTTACTTAAAACCGTCTGCTTGGTTCCTTGCCCAAAGTAGGCTTCATTCATGTTTCACAGTGAAGTTATATGGAGCCTCAAACCTCTCTATTTTGTGTGATTGTAAAACTATTTCCAAAGTGATGCATTCAAACCAAAATACATTAAAATACACAATAACTGTTAGTACTTACCTAGTACCATGAGCCTGGTGCCTGGTCCAAAGTACGCAGGCTGAGTGCTGGCCACAGTGTTGTTGGTGAAGATCAAAACTGACACTGAAAATCTCTCTCCCTCCTCTTCTGCTTCTTCTTTGTCAAACTGAATCCATTCAGGTTTTTGTATGGCGTCTCTATAGGATTGTATCACGGTGCCCCCTGTCCCCACCATGAAAACACTTCATACAAAAAGCTCCGCTCCCTCAGACACAGAGGAGAGAGAGAGACAGAGAGAGACAGACAGACAGACAGAGAGAGACAGACAGACAGACAGAGAGAGAGAGAGAGAGAGAGAGAGACAGAGAGAGAGAGAGAGAGAGAGAGAGAGAGAGACAGAGAGAGAGGAGCAGCTGTGACTATCAAACTCAAAGTAGGAGCACAAGGCAATAAAATATATATACATAATACATATACAGAAGGCAATTTTAAGAACAGGAAGTGACACGTTTCCTGGCCACACCTCAGATCCAATCAGATACAAAAAACAAAGATCTACATCACAACGTTAGAGCAGCTTTGGGTAGAATTCTTCTCTTTATAGGCAAACTCTGTTAGTAAATGGCATCTGTATTTGAACACTCTATAAACTCCCTTAAGAAGTCAAAATCACTAGGAAATGCTCATTTGAAATCCATGCCTTACTGCCTAAGTCAATCAGTAATGTTTAAAGTTTTTTTTTTTTATTATTTCACCCCACAGCTGCCCGACCCCACACAACCAAACAACCCAGACACACATACACATACACATACACATATACACAAACACATACACACACACACACACGCACGCACACACATACAAACATACTAAAATACATAAAACTGCACATCGCACCATCAGTGGAGCCATCTGCACCAGGAGCAGAGAGCCGTCCTCCGCCACCAGGAATCACCACAGGCCCAGCAGAGAGATCCACCAGGAGCCCACATGACAGACCGTGACAGCCGCAGCCGACCACCGCTCCCTGTGCAGAGGGCTCCTACAGAGGAAACACTGGAAATCCTAAAAATGATAAAAGAATATGAGTTCAAGTTAACAGTATGCCTAAAATGAATAAATAAAAACAAGTAAAAGAATAACATTTTAATCAAAGGCTGAACAGGTGGGTCTTGAGCCTGCTCTGTTTACTTTTTATAGTTTTTTAATCTTTAATGTGATGCTAAAAGTTGATCTTAATATAATTTTATACATGGAGACCACACACAGACATACCATAATAGTATATACACAGAGCTTGAGGAAAAAAAGTTAAACTATTTGCATTTTGCTTATAATTTCATCTTCTTTAGTAAGATAAATGATGAATCGTATCTACAACTACAGGCCTAATGTATGGGGTATGTAGCTGAATACAAACACAAACGTACACAGCCTACGAGTGACTGAGTTAACATCACATCTTGAATTCTATACTTTATAAATGTAATCCTGTTTCCCACCAGCAGAGGTCAGTGTCTTCTCACTTAAACCTGTTATCGTTTCACATCTGAAGACAATCCACTGATCTAATCTCCCTTTGAATAATTACATAGATTTCGTGACATGAGCTGTATCATCATTGAAACAAGACAATGACAGTGTACTGTGTCTATAGTGTGTGAAAGACACCTGCTGCTTATCTCACTTTTGTGGTGAGGACTACATTTCATTTTTGTTACATCAAAGCTTCATATAACAAAAACAACAACTCATCATTCATATTTATGTTTAACTCTGCACGATATAATCTGCACTTTATTCATCGCTTTATCTTTTCCAGCAGAATATGCCACCAATGTCATACCATATTCTTCATTTGTTTAAATTTCTGCCTTTTGTCTTGCCTTGTTGAGTAAACTTCCACAGCCACTGAAATACAATATTACAGAAACTATATTAATAAACAGTATTGTATTTCCATAAAAGTGATATTATTAATGGTACATGCTGTATAGTTTTAAGGGTTTACGTAAATTTTTCGGTGCTGTTTTATAGATATAAAAAATATACTTATCATTTTGGAATCCAAATTATTTAGTTGAGTACTTGGACAATACAGTTGAGTCTTATTTTTTTTAATCAAAAACATTATACACTATATACACTGTTAGGTATGTAAACTTGGCCACAGTACTTTCTTGTATATTGTGTGCAGTAGGTTTTTAGCTGGGAGTGGCTCTATGTTTCACTATCTTTCTTGTCTTTCGAACCTGGAGCCTTGAGGTTTCATTTAGTATTAGACTCTATGCGACACCTGCATGTTTATCTCAAATTTGTGTCGAGAATCATATTTCATGTTTTTGAGTGAATGCCAAGTTCTTGTTAAACATTTGTGTTTCCCTGTATCATTGTGCTCGACTTGTAGCGCAGTAAAAAACAGACTCTGAATCTTCAAACGTCACATTATGAAAGTGCAAAAAGCATTCAAACACACATTTGGTCTATTTAAAATAAACCTGGATTTGTGCTGAGTGCTCTCAAAAGTGGCTGTATCTTTTCCAGCAGAATATGCCACCAATGTCATGCCCTCTGAAGCACTCTGTTTATACCAGTACATGTAATGGTGGTCTTTGTGATGATGAGAGCAATGAAAAGATGCAATAAAATTTGTATAGCTCTGCACAAATGGAAGTTGTTTGATATGCACAGCAAGGCAGAAATCTGAAAAACAAAATACATATATTAAAATACAACTGGTACATTACAATGGTAAATCTTGAAATAGTTTTTCTTACTAATTTGAATTAAAAGCTGCAGAAGTCTTAATATTGTAGTAGCCATAGTTACATGTTATTACCAGCACTCAACAGATATCAAATGCACTACTGTAAATTGTGTTGTGGTATACACTCCTCCTCTATGAGCTGATTATACTGGTTTTATACACAACAACAGTGCCTCCTACTGGTGACAAAGCTCAATTTATAACAGTTCTGTCATTTCAATCTTGCAGCTCTAGAAATCTGCTCCATGTTATTAATTTGTTTAAATTTTAAATAAATTAAATTTAACTTTTTAAAACTCCTTTTTATATTTATTTATTTATTTATTTTTTGGCATTCAAGCCCTGTATCAGGAAATGTTACCATATTTGACCAGCACAATATATGAAAAAAATGCATATCGCCTATATTAACTCTGATAAACACTGTCCTCTTTAGTCTAGAAATGAAACCAAATGGGGTGATATTGATACCTTTAATATATCATGCTGGGGGTGTTCTACATGTATGTCTATGGAGGAATGTTCAGTGTGGTAACACAGTCCGCACATTAGCAAACACTGTCAATTTTTTTTAAGATGGTGTGAAAACTCAAGAATAAATACAAAATGGATTTAAACAACACATGTTGTAGTTCCAGCTAAAACAGCTCTGCTGAGTTAAAACAAGGCTCAGATCAAAGGCTAATTTGAGTAATAGAGCTTCAGACAGAGCAGTGCCTCCAGTTAGCGTCACACCCACAGGGATTGTTGATGACATCAGCAGTGAAGTATCAATAGTTGTGAGATAGTAATTAGTGAAACAACATTGTCGTGTGTCTAGTTGAATCCTCTCAGTTTGAACATGTGTTTTTGTGCGCTGAATGAGATCCAGGAGCAGGTTTTAATATCAGACTCACATTAACCACATCACTGTGTACTGGCAGCACAGAAATACATCGCAGAGTCATTGGGCTCCACATTGGAGATGATCAGAGCTCCTGTCTGCCTGTCTGTTCTCTTCATCTCAAACCTTTTCAAAAAGTCTTTCTCAAAAACAGGGTCACTGCCAAAGTAGCTGTAAACAATTAACTTCATCTGTCCGTCCTGGAGTTGTTTGTACCAAAGCATTACATTCTTATCACTTTCGTCATGGTGACAGTTGATCCGTACTTCTGTGGAGTTATTAACTATCCTGGGATGAGATGGATCAAATGTTATAGCTTCTGCCTCTGTAAATAAAAACACAGATATACATTTTAAAGTTCAAAAACAATTTCAAAATATATTGTTGTGATAAAAAATAAACATTACTTAATAAGAAAGTGAGAATGAATCCGACCACAGCAAGAGGCAACTTAATCTTATTCGACATGTTTCACAAATAACAAGAAGACTTTTCCATGTCCTGAATGTGAAATTATGCAGTTAGCTTTTGATTTGTTGAGGGGTGAGGGAGTGGCTTAAAGTGACACCCTTTAAAACTTCAGCTCACTGTCTTCCCCTCTGTGAAATCTAATCTCTAGTCATGTCCTTATATGTATATGTGTGTATATATATATATATATATATATATATATATATATATATATATATATATATATATATATATATATATATATATATATATATATACACACACAGAGGACACAATATATGAAAAAAATGCATATCGCCTATATTAGCTCTGATAAATAAATAGAGGCTGTTGCAACTGTAGCCTATATACAGAACAGGTTGCCCACATCGGTTCTCAAAAGGGAAACGCCATTTCAAAGGTGGTATGAAAAAAGGCCAGACATTAGTCATATGAGAGTATTTGGCTGTGTCTCTTATGCGCATGTCCCAGATGTAGAAAGAAGGAAGCTGAACAAAAAAGCAGTAAAGCTTCGCTTCATAGGCTATGCAAGCAATGCACAAGGTTACCGTTTGTGGAATGAGCAAAAGAGGAGAGTACTCATTCGAAGGGATGTTGTTTTCAATGAGACGGACTTTGGATGTAAACAAGGAGAAAATGTATCCAACGTAGATAATGAAGTGACACTAAACACTGATGAAAAGCAAACAAATTCTAAGAACACTACAGATAGTGAGGTTGTTAAACAGTCAAGCCGAATCAGAAGGCCTCCAAAGAGATTTGGATACGAGGAGTTTGCTGATGTAGTAACTGTTGAGCATTATGCTAACATGTGTTGTGTTACAGAGCCAACCACACTGAAAGAAGCCATGTTGAGTCCAAATGCAAAGGAGTGGCAGGAAGCGGCTGATCTGGAATATGAATCGCTGTTGGAAAATGACACATGGGACCTGGTAGAGCTACCAAAGGAACGCAAAGCAATAGGATCAAAGTGGGTGTTTAAAGTCAAGCAACACAGTGACGGACGAGTTGAAAGATACAAGTGTAGACTTGTTGCTAAGGGCTACTCACAGGTTTATGGTGCAGACTATGATGAGACTTTTTCACCGGTGGTACGGTTCAGTTCAGTCCGTACATTGTTATCGTTTGCTGTGCAAAACAATCTTCATGTGCACCAAATGGATGTTGTAACAGCATTTCTAAATGGACACTTACAAGAGGAAATCTACATGGAGCAACCAGAAGGTTACACAAAACAAGGACAAGAACATATGGTATGCAAACTGAAAAAGTCAATCTATGGACTAAAACAGTCACCTCGCTGCTGGAGCAAAGCTTTCACAGAGTTTATGAAGGACATTGGCTTTGCTCAGAGTATCTCAGATCAGTGTGTGTTTGTTAGAACAGGTCAGGAACTAGAAATACTGGCTGTGTATGTTGATGATCTGATTTTGATTACAGAGTCAGCTGAGAGTATGGACAAGCTAAAAGAAACTCTGAAGAAAAGATACAAAATGAAGGACATGGGTGAGCTGTCCTACATCTTGGGCATCTCTGTTGTTCAAGACAAAGATAAAGAGTGCATCTTTCTTCATCAGAAAAAATACATTGAGGGTATTTTAAAAAAATATGGAATGGACAGTGCCAAACCAGTGGCAACGCCAGCTGATACAAATGTTAAGCTAAAAAAGAATGATGATGTCAGTAAGCCAGTGAACCAGAGTGCCTATCAGTCCATGGTAGGAAGTTTGCTGTATGCTGCTATGGCCACGCGACCAGACATCGCACAAGCAGTGAGTGCCGTATCAAAGTTCAATGCAAATCCAAATACTGCACATCTCACTGCAGTCAAAAGAATACTGAGATACTTGAAAGGGACGCAAAACCTTGCACTCAAGTATAAGCGAACAGAGACAGGAAACTTAGTTGGATTCTCAGATGCAGACTGGGCAGGTGATCAGGATGATCGGCGTTCAACTACAGGAAACATCTTTCTACTCGCTGGAGGAGCAATAAGGTGGCTGAGTAAGAAACAAGCCACAGTAGCACTTTCAACTGCAGAAGCTGAGTACGTCGCACTAAGCCAAGCTGCACAGGAAGGAATGTGGCTGAGACGACTACTAACTGAACTTGGAATGGAGACCATACCGACTGTGATCCTGGAGGATAATCAAGGAGCCATCGCAATAGCAAAGAATCCAGTTGATCATGCAAGAACCAAGCACATAGACATTCGTTACCACTACATTCGTGAATGTGTGCAGAATGGACAAATACAGTTGCAGTATATCTCAACAGATCATATGAGGGCAGATATTCTAACAAAACCCTTGCCTAAGCAAAAGTTTGAGCATCTCAGAGAAGAGATTGGGCTGTGTTCAGTTTATTAAGTGTTTATTATGCCTAGTTGTTAGTCGGGCGTAAATATGTTTTTTTTTTTTCATTTTATTTTCAAAAGGGAAAATCTTATACAAATGGTATTGTAAAATTAAGTGGGAGTGTTATAAAGTCAATGTTGTCATGCAGTAATTTTACAATGTTGTTATTATTGTTGTACTGCCCCCTTGTGACGTTGCCAGTAATTGTTAAATAAACCAATAAAAAAGGTGAAAACTTCGACAAAATCTGCGGGTGGAGCCTCACAGGTAAAAAGTGTTAATAGTTAAATAGTGCGTAAATGAGCTCGGAGCTGACGGAGCTGCTCTGGTTGTTCTGCCGTGTGATGTAGGAGCGGCACTGAAGCTATGTGTTCGTGTTGTGACCGTAGCCTCTTATTGTAGTTTTGCTGACGTTGTTGGAGTTGGGTGTGAGCGGTGGATCAGGTTGTGCGTTGTGCTCTGATGGATATAGTTCAGCCAATAGTGGCCAAAATGACTGTCTGTTTCTGGAATTCGTTATAATACTATATAGCCTATAAATAATACGTATATTTATTATAATTTTGGCCTATGCCCCCCCCCCCCAAAAAAAAAAAATAAAATAAATTCCACCAGCTGCCACTGTCTAGGTCCACTATATTTGGTGAGGATTGATCAATTATTATAGCTTCAGCAGCTGTAAATACACATACATAAAAATATTACAGAAATAAAATGTAAACAATGTCAATCAATACATTTTTAAATAGCATTAAAAAAATCAGGCCTACATGATAAGAAGATGAAAAACCGTCCTCTGAAATATAGCAGCATCGTTTAACTTCAGGTCACCTTTTCACTTATACTAAACCTATTCTAAAAAGGGAAATCTCAAAGCATTTTTGACTCCTCCCACTGCAAACAAGTACTGCATATGTGGAATATGGAAGCTTTATAAAAAAATTAAAACAAATATAAAGATACATTTCATGATGGTAACGCAATTGTAGTAGCAAAAGAGATACTTGTTATAATAGATGCTTTATGTTGCACAAGTTGTTTCTACACTAATGAAGCAGTTCTATGAAGACACTGAGTACTGCTGTGTGCCTGTGTGTATGAACAGAAATAATCATACATCAGTTTTTCAGTTGCTGCTTAATCAAACCACTTTTGAAACCGTCTCTTGTGTTTTGGTTCAGAGCGAACTGGTGGTTCAAATGAGTTTTGTGTTGTTGAGTAAACTTCCACAGCCAATGAAATACAATAGTACAGATTGAAACTATATTAATAAACAGTATTGTATTTCCATAAAAGCAATATGATTAATGGTACATGCTGTATAATTTTAAGAATTTACTTACATTTTTAGGTCCTATTTTATAGATATAAAAAATATACTTATCATTTTGAAATCCAAATTATTTAGTTGAATACTTTTAAGTTTACTTGGACAAGACAGTCTAGTCTTATTTTTTTAATGAAAGAAGTGTGTCCATATACACTATTAGATATGTAAACCTTCCACAGTACTTTCTTGTATATTGTGTGCAGTAGGTTTTTAGCTGGGAGTGGCTCTATGTTTCAGTATCTTCCTTGTTTTTCGAACCTGGAGCCTTGAGGTTTCATTTAGTATTAGACTCTATGCGACACCTGCATGTTTATCTCAAATTTGTGTAGAGAATCAATTTTCATGTTTTTGAGTGAATGCCAAGTTCTTGTTAAACATTTGTGTTTCCCTGTATCATTGTGCTCGACTTGTAGCGCAGTAAAAAACAGACTCTGAATCTTCAAACGTCACATTATGAAAATGCAAAATGCATTCAAACACATTTGGTCTATTTAAAATAAACCTGGATTTGTGCTGAGTGCTCTCAAAAGTGGCTGTATCTTTTCCAGCAGAATATGCCACCAATGTCATGCCCTCTGAAGCACTCTGTTTATACCAGTACATGTAATGGTGGTCTTTGTGATGATGAGAGCAATGAAAAGATGCAATAAAATTTGTATAGCTCTGCACAAATGGAAGTTGTTTGATATGCACAGCAAGGCAGAAATCTGAAAAACAAAATACATATATTAAAATACAACTGGTACATTACAATGGCAAATCTTGAAATAGTTTTTCTTACTAATTTGAATTAAAAGCTGCAGAAGTCTTAATATTGTAGTAGCCATAGTTACATGTTATTACCAGCACTCAACAGATATCAAATGCACTACTGTAAATTGTGTTGTGGTATACACTCCTCCTCTATGAGCTGATTATACTGGTTTTATACACAACAACAGTGCCTCCTACTGGTGACAAAGCTCGATTCAAATGACAAAACAGTTTTGTTTGTTTGAATCTTGTAGGTTAAAAACCTGCTTGAAATTATTAATTTGTTTAAACTAGATTAAAAATGAATTGGTGATTTACGCTACATCATGTTAAACTTGGGAGATTAGTTAGCCTATTTTAAAACTAATTGAGATTTTTTTTAATATATATTTGTGTTTTTGTTTTTTTGTTTGTTTTTTTCTCTTGTGTTTATGTATTTCTGCACAGCTGCAAGTAACATTGTTTTTGGCATTCAAGCCCTGTATCAGGAAATGTTACCATATTTGACCAGCACAATATATGAAAAAAATGCATATCGCCTATATTAACTCTGATAAACACTGTCTCTTTAGTCTAGAAATGAAACCAAATGGGGTGATATTGATACCTTTAATATATCATGCTGGGGGTGTTCTACATGTATGTCTATGGAGGAATGTTCAGTGTGGTAACACAGTCCGCACATTAGCAAACACTGTCAATTTTTTTTAAGATGGTGTGAAAACTCAAGAATAAATACAAAATGGATTTAAACAACACATGTTGTAGTTCCAGCTAAGTCAGCTCTGCTGAGTTAAAACAAGGCTCAGATCAAAGTCTAATTAGAGTAATGGAGCTTCAGACAGAGCAGTGCCTCTAGTTAACGTCACACCCACAGGAATTGTTGATGAAATCAGCTGCGAAGTATCAATAGTTGTGAGATAGTAATGAGTGAAACAACATTGTCGTGTCTCTCGTTGAATCCTCTCAGTTTGAACATGTGTTTTTGTGCGCTGAATGAGATCCAGGAGCAGGTTTTAATATCAGACTCATATTAACCACATCACTGTGTACTGGCAGCACAGAAATACATCGCAGAGTCATTGGGCTCCACATTGGAGATGATCAGAGCTCCTGTCTGCCTGTCTGTTCTCTTCATCCTTTTCAAAAAGTCTTTCTCAAATACAGGGTCACTGCCAAAGTAGCTGTAAACAATTAACTTCATCTGTCCGTCCTGGAGTTGTTTGTACCAAAGCATTACGTACATTTCACTGCTGTCATGGTGACAATCGATCTCTACTTCTGTGGAGTTATTAACTATCCTGGGGTGAGATGGCTCAAATGTTATAGCTTCTGCATCTGTAAGTCAAAACAAAGACATATATTTCGAAAATTTTGCAATCAATTTAGAAATATATTCTGTATTCCGTAAATACACATACATAAAAATATTACAGAAATAAAAGATAAATAAGTCAATCTGCACGTTTTAAAGTGTATTAAAAACATCAGGCCTACATGAACAGAAGACGAGAAACAGTCCACTTAAATGTAGCAGCATCCTTTAACTTCAGCTCAGCTTTTCACTACTGAGACACAAGGAAACCTATCCCTCAAGGGTGAAATTTCAAAGCATTTCTGACTCCTCCCACTGCAACCAATAAGCACTGCTTATACTAGGACTGTACATGGATGTACTCCAACATCATATCATGAGATTTTAACAAGCTAAGAAGAAACACTTGCAGTTTAAAGGACACAAGTAAGTATACTTGGATTATGTGAAATGAGCTGCAGACTGTGCCAGAAGCTTATTAAAGAGCGAGTTATGGACACTTGAGATGCTATAGACTTTTCATACCATATGTGGCAGCAAATGTAGCAGAAGACCTTCCAATACGTTGAGGAAATAAACATAAGGGACTGTTGGAATGTGTGTAACTGTTTGTTTTTCCTGTTTCAAGGGAGACTATGCAAGACTATTATTTTATAATATATGATACAGTTTTCCCACAATTTGATAAGTATGTTGATGCATATTTTGATACGTTTTAAGTTGACAAAATAAAAAATATGTATTATTCTTCCTGCTAATGAGCATAATATAAAACACTATGATATAAATGAAACATCACATTTTAATACATTACAGCACAACCACACACAGTAAAGTATTCTGTATCTATATTCTATATAGCGCTTCCCTGGACTAAAATAAATGACAACACAGCACGCACAGAGGGACACGTACTTATCGAGCAAACATGTGCATTGCATCATGACACCAGTATCGAACGATTTGACATAATATCGAATATCATTGCATCCTTATTAGTTATGAACATTTGAGATGCTACTTTTCACATCATGGTTGAAAGCAAATGTTTCAGAAAATCTTCCAGATTAAATATTTCGAGGGAATGAACCACCAACCAATAACAGATGTTGTGTGCAGTAGGTTTTTAGGTGGGAGTGGCTCTATACTTCATCACTGTGATACTGGCTGCACAGAAGTACACAGCCGAGTGTGAGGGGCTTGTACTGAGCACTGTTAGAGAGCTGGTCTTCACAGAGGATCTCTCTATCTTAAACTGCTTTTCAAGTTCTTTCTCATAGTTGTCAGTTCCATAATGGTATCCTATTAACATCATAGACTGAGTGTCCAGCTGGTGCTGGTACCAGAGCATAACAGTGAGGGAACTGTCGTCATGGTTGCACTCTATAGACACGCTAACACCTTGGTTCACTATTATCGAGGGAGACTGCTGAAATTTAACAGCCGCTGCTAGATCTGTGGAGGTAAAAAATATTCAAATGCAGTTGTAAAAATCTGTGAAATTCTTCAATCTCTGAGTAGTTATTCATGTATATGCAAAAAAACAAGATAAATCTGTTCTAAAAGTGGACCAATGTCAACTGCAACTAAAATTCATAAGGTCAAGCAGGACTATATTGAATCTAAGCAAAGACTAATTAGAACTATCAAGATTAAGTTTGCAACAAAAAAGGGTACAATGGGAATTTAAAATGTCTTAACTAAACTATAAATAATAATGTCAAAAAGATGTGATAATCTGAGTCTTACATGAAAAATACAGACAGAATGCAGCAGCAGACGTGAACAGAGGTGGAGACATGTTGAGAGTTGGATCATTTGGGAGGGTTCAGTTCGTTACAGTGGTTTTATTCATCATCATTTCCTGCTGAGAGCGTGTGGCTGGTGTTACACTGCCCCCAAATGGTTTAATCAACTCAAAACAAGTTAAAATTACACAACACCAGGTTTTTACATGCAGTCTCAAAAATACATTTTCATTTTCTTGATAATACCTAAAAAAGTTACTTGTTCTCCAGCATAAGTGACTCTGAAATACTGCGCTAATTTGCAGCTAAAATCCTGTTCAGTGATTTAACGTCTTTTATAAGTGCTTTTGTAATATTAGACGGTGCTTGCTAATTTCCAGTTCTATCCGTAATGTAATTCCTGTCACCTTAAGAGTGTGATGCATGTTTCCTTAGTGTTAATAGAAGGGGCGGAAAATAAATCTATTCATATATGTTTGGTATTTTTCCAGTGATTATATACAGACAGTACTGTGATAATTCACCAGAAATATGATCAAATGAGCCTGTAACTTGGTTTAGGACAAATGGCACAAAACAAGAATGGACTGAAATTGAAAGTGCATTGTTAAAGGTGCACACTTTTAACCTGGGGGGTCTGCCATCTACTTGTCTCCATGGAGATGTGCTTTGCCTGGAATGCTCCACAGTATGGCCTTAATTTTCTTATGTATATTACTAGAAATACCTTAAAAAATAGATCTACAGAGCAGAGCCACCTCTTCACAGATCTGATCTGTAACCTGGCCTGCTGGCATCACCTTGCCTCCAAGATGAGAAATAAGTTTAAAGTCATATTGTGGAGCATTTCAGGCAGAGCAATAATGTCTCCATGGAGACAAGAAGAAGTTACATAGTGAACGTTTAATGACAAAAGTGCAGAAATATCACCTTATATTCAGTTTAGAAGATTTCATTGCACTATTTCTTTTTAATTTAAACATGCTCTTTTTGTAGCCTTAAAATTAGTTTTTATAATAGACCAGTGCTTTCCAAAATGTGGTACCTTCAAGGCTAGGTGGACTGATCTGTCTTAGAGGTATGCAAGGACATTTTGAATTGAAAAAAGACATTTTTCTGTATTTGGATCTACAATGCAAGTCTAAATGTTTTAAATGTGACTCACAGACTTTAATATAATCCAGAGATATATTATATAACTAACTCTAACTATTGTGTGTATGATGTGTTCAGTGTTCAGACATTTTCTTCTAGTGCAGGGGTGTCAAACTCATTTTGGTCCGGGGGCCGTATCCAACCTACTTTGATGCCAAAGGGGCCGGATCAGAAAACCATGGCATATTTACCCCAAAAATAGCAACAAGTTCAAATATTTGTGCAGAGAAACGCAAATCTATTACAGAAATCTTTTGTAACTGATGAACTTTTTCTTTTACAAAATATTATAATATTATGAACAACCTGAAACTTTAAGAAAAATACAATTTCAACACAATGTTTTAACATTAACTTGTTTGCAAATAGGAATAAGTCAGTTTTTCTTGGAAAATCCTGCACTTGGCATCCACTTTTCTCATTTTTGACATTTTGCTGATGAGGGTGTCACGGTCAACAGTCAAAACGGTCGTCCTTTAAGAGCGTTTGGAAAGAGACTTCATTTGTGCTGCTCTCTTGGGAGGGGCCACGCACAGAAGTGCTGGAGATGCTGCTCTGCTAAGCACCACAGAAAATTAACAATATTTTAATAGAAAATATAATTAAAATATTTTAGTAGAAAATCAGCTGAGGGCCAGATTAAAGGTCTTGGAGGGCCGGATCTGGCCCCCGGGCCGTATGTTTGACACCCCTGTTCTAGTGCGTTGGAGAAGGGGGTTTGTATGTGAAGTGTGAGGAGTGCTTGGATTACACACATATGTCCCTGTTTTTTACAGGTTCATTTGAGGTGAACAGCTGCTCTGTCAGATAATCTTGGTTTCGTGGTCTCCAGTTTTTGTAGAAGAACTTCACTAATGTTGATACTGTGGAATTCGTACAGCACCAAAATACTCCGCACTGTCTGTCACTTTTGCATCGAAAATATAGAGATCGGACATTTTTTTGGCATCCCCTCTTATTATAAACAGATCCTTAAACTGGTCCTCAACTGTTGGGCTGTTGTAGTACAGGTAGCCCACAAGTTTGAGAGTCGTGTCCCCTTTAAGACGCTGGTACCACAGAATAGTGTCATGGTTGAGCAATTTGTGCCTCAAATTCAGACTTACAAAGGTTTGTGGTTTATTCAACACATAAGATCCAGACTGTGATATTTTCACATCATCTTTGAGATAAACTATATAAAAAAAACAAAAACATTAGTTAGATATAATCAGATATACTAGAATTAGGCAACAATGTGCAGTAATGAGTTCAACAGAACCTTTGATAATGGCCGTAGCAAAGAGAAGGATGTAAAGAGATGTCTTCATGTTGAGAGTTGAACTGTGAGTGTGTGTGCACATGTGGCATGTTATATACAAGAGGTGTAAACAGGAAGTGATGCATGGAAGTAAAATTAAGTAGTCAGCCAATCACTGAGCATAATTCACAAACTAGAAATGTGCTTTGGTGATATGGTGCTACAAAGAGCAATGAAAAAAAAAAAGACTGAAATATTACATTTATAAGGCATGATTGAAAGTATTAGAAAAGGCATTAGAAATACAATATACTTTGTAAATACAAAATATGGACACAACAATGCAAATAATAAATGAAGTATTGTTGAAGTGAGTTATTTAAAGTGAAAGGTGTTACAAGAGAGGCAAATCTTATACACTCATTTTTAACATGTCAGAAGGACATAAGAGACTGGACTGGATGGGTTTCTATGAATGGAATAATGACACTGACATTTCACTAGGTTTGTGCAGTACGGCTGTTTGAACTGCTTTAAAAACTATCTTAGCATTTTTGGATTTATACAGTTCTATACAGTCTGTGTTTTCAATTATGTCATGTTGTCATTGTCACATAAATTACCTTTTTCATGGGCCACAAAAAAAGATGAAAAAAATTGTACAATTACCGCATAATAGCATAATAATTCATCTTATTTTAAATACAATGTTGGGACAGGGGATCACAAAGACAAGACAACACAGCAACATAAGCACCATACAGACATCTACCATTGAACATACATAAATACAAGATCAAGTATAACCACTAGTGCTACAGCAGGACATTTAAGTTGCTCTGTACACAAGCAATCCTTTCACAGTCTTATATTCTATTAATAACTGCACACTCCCTGTGCCTATGTGCAATTTTGATTGCACATTCCCTTGACTTATTTGCACTTTCGTTTGCATATTCCCTTGATTTATTTGCAGTTTTGATTGCACATTCCCTTGACCTATGTACAGATTTGATTGCACATTCTATAAGCCTGTATTGCAAGAGGTGCCTGTATTGTCTTAATAAATAAGCCTTTTCCTCATATTATTAAGCCTTCCCCTGTATTGACTATACCTGTGTCAGATAAGGAAGCTATGACTGTGGCTCTGTTTGTAATAACCAGTGATCCCTTTTTTACATGGGCCTTCAGATCTCCTTCTAGTTTAAAGTTGTCCTTAAAAGGCTGCTCCATGCTGTCTATCCGTATCCGATGAGGTCTAGAGCAGTGTTATTAGACATTAAATGGTACCACAGCATCACTCTGTAGTCAGATCGGTTGTGTGAGCAGTCGAGTCTGACTGTAGCACCAGGGTTAGCAAATAAAGATGGAGGCTGATTGATAAGCACAGCCCAAGAAATACCTGCAAAACACAATCTGAAGTTATGCAGTAGAAATGCAATAGTGTTGTTTTGGCCTTAGTCTGTTACCTGTGAGATAACATAAACATATCATTTTAGTAAAGGGCTTTGGTGAAGACACTGACTGTGGCGAGTTAAGCCACACTGATAAATGTATCAAATTTAAAGTACTGTCATTTCAAATCTTTAAATCAAAGATTTTTACAATTTATTTGACTTTTAAAATAAATTGTACTTAAAAAATCATAGTATATTTATATATGAGTATATAAGAGTTGTAGAATTTAATTCAGTTACATTTTCCTTTTTAAATGTCTGGACAAATCTTAACATGAATCATTATGATCAGAATAGAAAGAATTCAGATTTAAAAGTGCTTCTCAAATCACAGGCCTCAAGTCTGAGTCAAGTCCCAAGTCATTGACCTTCAAGTCCAAGTCGAGTCTCAAGTCTTAGTCCATTTTATCAAGTCAAGTCTCAAGTCATGAAAATAGTGACTCAAGTCTGACTCGAGTCCAAGTCACGACTTGCAAGTCCCACCTCTGCTGTGAAGCACTCTGAATAATTTTGTGTATGAGATGTGCTATAGAAATTAATTTGTTAGAATGGCAAAAAATTCAAACTCAATATCAGTATAAAAGGGCTAAATGTTCAGTACTCTACACCAATTTTTGATCCTACAGTGAAAAAAACACAAGATGCATATACTCATTTATACTATGGTCATCTTTACCTAAGAATGAATGAAAAACAAAACAATGAAAACATAAATATAAATAATACAAAAAATAAATATTTCTTTTCTATAATAATAAACAGAAATAAATGTCACACAGACTTTTACTTGTGTCCAAAAAATAGACAATATGTAGCTTTTCAAAATTATGATCATAACTGTGTACAATATAAATAAGTTATATTATACATTTTGTTAAATATGGCCAATAAATGTGGTCAAACTACTTCGGAAAGTATTGATACCTGATCAAATGAGTATTTAGTCATATATACTATCATTTATATATACAGCCCCACAAGATAAGTATCACACAATTTACTTAATAACATTTTAAGTTCTTAGGTTACACTGATGCATTATATTGTAGAATATCAACTATTGTCCAAAGAGTTTCACAATACAAGCATCAGTGAGCTTATGACAACATTAGTTAGCCACTACAGAGGGTCCTTCTTCTTGTATTTTGTGTTCAGCTGAATCTTACATCACTTACAATGAATAAGAAAAGCATTGTAAGGACATGGCAGCTGTGATGGGCGGGGCTTATGTCATTTCTGATTCAAAACCACTAAACAGGTTTTTGTACAAGGAGGACATGATATGAATTCATTGTGCATAGCTCGCTGCACAGTAATATACTGCACTGTGCTCGGGCTGTAGGTCCTTTATAGACATGGAAGCATTCTTGGCTTTTTCTCCGCTCAAATCTCCAGTAAATGTAAAATGTTTCTTAAAAGATTCCTCATAGTCATTGTTTTCATAGTTTATATGTCCAATGCGTTTAATTGACAGGTCGCCAGGTAACTTTTGGTACCAGTGCATCATGGTATAATCTGTTTTCTCATGACTGCAGACTACTTGGATCTGCTCTCCTGGGTTTTTGAAGACATCTGATGGAGACTGGTGGATTTGAACAGAAGCAAGGCAAATGTGTAAAAGTGAAAACCAAATCAATAATGTTTGCATGTTGTCTGGTCTGAGACTTCACATCTACTGTGACAAGTCTGATTCATAGATGTTCTTTTTGATCAAATCCAGGTGGTGTGTAGATTCGGTCTGGTGTGTTCCTGAAGCTACAGCGCCACCTACAGGGAGTCATAAACACAAACCATCCACTACTCCAATGGAAAGTTGTAATGAACTTATCCTAATGACTTACAGGGCGTTCCTTTAATTTTTTCTGTAAGTGGTCATGTTCAAGACTCTATATGAAAAAGAGGAATACGACTTTTTTTATTTATTTCTATTTTGGTTATATGTTTTTGTCTGTTTTGGTTTATTTATGTTGCAAAGACTTAAGACAGAATAGATCTTAAAACCTTAAAGTTGCATGATTTTGTCTGTCTACTAGTGGTCATAAGGTAATTACATATGTTTGTAATATTATAGAGCTAAATATTTATGTTGCTGTATTGTCTCAACAAGCAGCTGCATTGTTCTATTAAAACATTTTGCACATTAAAACTGGGCATGGCCAACTGAAATGTATCTAACTGTTGAGGCAATGTGGTGGTTTTTGTTTTGAGAAATGGGGACTTTTATCACTGTGAGAGAAGCTGCACAGTAGTAGATCGCACTGCTCGGCTCCTCTATGGTTAAAGTTGAAGTTTTGCCCTTGTTTGCATCTCCTCCAATTTGTACTTTGGCCCCAGACTCTGGAGATGCTGAAGTGCCCCAGATGTAACCCAACAACTGCAGCTGTCCGTCATTCAGCTGTTTGTACCAAAAGATTTGGTTGTAGCTGTTGATGTTATGGGAACATTGGATTTCAGAGCTGGTTCCTTTTGTGTTGTATATGTCCTTTGGAAATTGGTGGACCTGGTCATTCAGAGAAGAACCTACAAAAATATATAGTTGAGTAGAAAGTTGAACAAATTGTACAGTGCTTTGTTTTGGAATTTATGTTACCTGAAACAAGATAAATATTCAAACATAAAATCAATGTAATGATCATCCTGCTGTTTTTATGATCAAATGGGGAATCAGTTTGGAGACATTGTAAGAACTCCGAGTAATCGTAAGTAAGCTGTAATTTACATCACTTACAAAGAATAAGAAAAGCATTGTAAGGACATGGCAGCTACGATGGGTGGGGCTTATGTCGTTTCTGATTCAAAACCACGCAACAGGTTTTTGTACAAGGAGGACATGATATGAATTCATTGTGCAGGGCTCGCTGCACAGTAATATACTGCACTGTGCTCGGGCTGCAGGTCCTTTATAAACATGGAAGCATTCTTGGCTTTTTCTCCACTTAAATCTCCAGTAAATGTAAAATGTTTCTTAAAAGATTCCTCATAATCATTGCTTCCGTAAGATATATGTCCAATACGTTTGATTGACAGGTCGCCAGGTAACTTTTGGTACCAGTGCATCATATAATAATCCATTTTCTCATGACTGCAGACTACTTGGATCTGCTCTCCTGGGTTTTTGAAGACATCTGATGGAGACTGGTGGATTTGAACAGAAGCAAGGCAAATGTGTAAAAGTGAAAACCAAA
The DNA here is from genome assembly GCF_026225935.1 of Boleophthalmus pectinirostris. Classification (NCBI taxonomy): domain Eukaryota; kingdom Metazoa; phylum Chordata; class Actinopteri; order Gobiiformes; family Gobiidae; genus Boleophthalmus; species Boleophthalmus pectinirostris. The sequence continues at coordinate 24,526,471 of NW_026570971.1, read as the reverse complement.
TCAATAATGTTTGCATGTTGTCTGGTCTGAGACTTCACATCTACTGTGACAAGTCTGATTCATAGATGTTCTTTTTGATCAAATCCAGGTGGTGTGTAGATTCGGTCTGGTGTGTTCCTGAAGCTACAGCGCCACCTACAGGGAGTCATAAACACAAACCATCCACTACTCCAATGGAAAGTTGTAATGAACTTATCCTAATGACTTACAGGGCGTTCCTTTAATTTTTTCTGTAAGTGGTCATGTTCAAGACTCTATATGAAAAAGAGGAATACGACTTTTTTTTATTTATTTCTATTTTGGTTATATGTTTTTGTCTGTTTTGGTTTATTTATGTTGCAAAGACTTAAGACAGAATAGATCTTAAAACCTTAAAGTTGCATGATTTTGTCTGTCTACTAGTGGTCATAAGGTAATTACATATATTTGTAATATTATAGAGCTAAATATTTATGTTGCTGTATTGTCTCAACAAGCAGCTGCACTGTTTTATTAAAAGAATTTGCACATTAAAAGTGGGTGTGGCCAACTGAAATGTATCTAACTTTTGAGTTAATGTGGTTTTTGTATTGAGAAATGGGGACTTTTACCACTGTGAGAGAAGCTGCACAGTAATAAATTGCACTGCTTGGCTCTTCGATGGTTAAAGTTGAAGTTTTGCCTTTGTTTGCATCTCCTCTAATTTGTACTTTAGCTCCAGACTCTGGAGATGGTGAAGTGACCACCAGGTAACCCAACAACTGCAGCTGTCCGTCATTCAGCTGTTTGTACCAGAGGATTCGATTGTAGTTATCGATGTAATGGGAACATTGGATTTCAGCGCTGGTTCCTTTTGTGTTGTATATGTCCTTTGGAAATTGGTGGACCTGATCATTCAGAGAAGAACCTACAAAAAATATAGTTAAGTAGAAAGTTGAGCAAATTGTACAGTGCTTTGTTATGGAATTTATATTACCTGAAACAAGATTAATATGAAAAGATAAAATCAATGTGATGAACATCTTGCTGTTTTTATGATCAAATGGGGAATCAGTTTGGAGACATTGTAAGAACCACCAAGTAATCGTCCAATCAGGAAAGAGTGTGTATGTAGTGGGTGTGGTCAAATGTGTCCAGTTCCTGATTTACCTTTGTAGAGACTTTGCATTCTGCAGATTTATGTTCACCTGTTAGATATAGAATAAGTCCAAAACATTTCATAGTGGCCATGTTGTGTTGTTCAGCTGAATCTTACATCACTTACAATGAATTAAAAAAAGCATTGTAAGGACATGGCAGCTGCGATGGGCGGGGCTAATGTGGTTTCTTATTCAAAACCACTATACAGGTTTTTGTACAAGGAGAACATGATATGAATTCATTGTGCAGAGCTCGCTGCACAGTAATATACTGCACTGTGCTCGGGCTGCAGGTCCTTTATAAACATGGAAGCATTCTTGGCTTTTCCCACACTCAAATCTCCAGTAAATGTAAAATGTTTCTTAAAAGATTCCTCATAGTCATAGTTTCTGTTGTATATATGTCCAATACGTTTGATTGACAGGTCACTAGGTAACTTTTGGTACCATTGCATCATATAATAATCCGTTTTCTCATGACTGCAGACTACTTGGATCTGCTCTCCTGGGTTTTTGAAGACACCTGATGGAGACTGGTGGATTTGAACAGAAGCAAGGCAAATGTGTAAAAGTGAAAACCAAATCAATAATGTTTGCATGTTGTCTGGTCTGAGACTTCACATCTACTGTGACAAGTCTGATTCATAGATGTCCTTTTTGATCAAATCCAGGTGGTGTGTAGATTCAGTCTGGTGTGTTCCTGAAGCTACAGCGCCACCTACAGGGAGTCATAAACACAAAGCATCCACTACTCCAATGGAAAGTTGTAATGAACTTATCCTAATGACTGAAAGTGGGTTCCTTTTATTTATTACATAAGTGGTCATGTTCAAGACTCTATATGAAAAAGAAAATATTTTTCATTATTGTTTTGGTTATATGTTTTTGTCTGTTTTGGTTTATTTAAGTGGCAAAGACTTAAAACAGAATAGATCTTAAAACCTTAAAGTTGCATAATTTTTTCTACTAGTGTTCATAAGGTAATTACATAAGTTGCAGATTGTAATATTATAAAACTAAATATTTATGTTGCTGTATTGTCTCAACAAGCAGCTGCACTGTTTTATTAAAACAATTTGCACATTAAAAAGTGGGCATGGCCAACTGAAATGTATCTAACTGTTGAGGCAATGTGGTTTTTGTTTTGAGAAATGGGGCCTTTTATCACTGTGAGAAGAAGCTGCACAGTAGTAGATCGCACTGCTCGGCTCCTCTATGGTTAAAGTTGAAGTTTTGCCCTTGTTTGCATCTCCTCCAATTTGTATTTTAGCCCCAGACTCTGGAGATGCTGAAGTGCCCCAGATGTAACCCAACAACTGCAGCTGTCCGTCATTCAGCTGTTTGTACCAAAAGATTCGGTCGTAGCTGTTGATGTTATGGGAACATTGGATTTCAGCGCTGGTTCCTTTTGTGTTGTATATGTCCTTTGGAAATTGGTGGACCTGGTCATTCAGAGAAGAACCTACAAAAAATATATAGTTGAGTAGAAAGTTGAACAAATTGTACAGTGCTTTGTTATGGAATTTATGTTACCTGAAACAAGATAAATATTCAAACATAAAATCAATGTAATGAACATCTTGCTGTTTTTATGATCAAATGGGGAATCAGTTTGGAGACATTGTAAGAACCACCAAGTAATCGTCCAATCAGGGAACAGCATGTATGAAGTGGGTGTGGTCAAATGTGTCCAGTTCCTGATTTACCTTTGTAGAGACTTTGCATTCTACAGATTTATGTTTATTTATTTTTATTTATTTATTTATTTATTTCATAAAGCATAAAAAGAC